>NC_058412.1:55622845-55922845 GCF_002201575.2 Neomonachus schauinslandi
CCTTTTCATATAAATCCTATTATTACATCCCATTTTAATCCTGAGTTCTCCTAAATGAAATGTGAACCTCCACAGCACTCTCCCAGGAGTAGACAAACCTGACTCCTGTTTCTATCATTTTCTACCACTGATGTGTTTCCCAAATTGTGGTCTGTATCAGGGTCACTGAGCTGAATCTTTAAAATGCAGCTTCCCAGGCCCTACAATATTCTGAGCAAAGCAGACACTCTGGGGATGAGACCTGTGAATCTTCTTATTGAACAGGCTTCCTGAGTGATTCCAGTGTGCATTAAAGTCTGTAAACTACTGACCGAGGGTCCACGTTACAAGATACCATAAAATAAAGAAGGGCTCTTCTGAAAATGTTGGCTATTCCTGCTTAACACACATCAGAATTACATGAAGAACATATTCAAAATAAACACTCCTATGCCAATTTGAATACCTTTTATTTCTTTTTGTTGTCTGATTGCTGAGGCTAGGAATTCTAGTACTATGTTGAAAAAAAGTGGTGAGAGTGGGCATCCCTGTGGTGTTCCTAACCTTAAGGGAAAAGCTCTCAGTTTTTCCCCATTGAGAATGATATACGCTGTGGGCTTTTCATAGATGTCTTTTATGATATTGAAATGTGTTCCCTGTATCCTTACACTCTGAAGAGTTTTAATCAGGAAAGGATGCTGTATTTTGTCAAATGCTTTTTCTGCATCAACTGAAAGGAACATATGGTTCTTGTCTTTTATTAATTTGCTCTATCATGTTGATTGATTTGCGAATGTTGAACCACCCTTGCATCCCAGGAATAAATCCCACCTAACCGTGATGGATAATCCTTTTAACGTACTGTTGGATCCTATTGGCTAGGATCTTGTTGAGTATTTTCGCATCCATGTTCATCAGGGATACTGGTCTGTAATTCTCCTTTTTGATGGGGTTTTTGCCTGGTTTGGGGATCAGGGTAATGCTGGCCTCATAGAACAAGTTTGGAAGTTTTCCTTCTGTTTCTATTTTTTGAAACAGCTTCAGTAGAATAGGTATGATTTCTTCTTTAAATGTTTGGTAGAATTCCCCTGGGAAGCCATCTGGTCCTGGACTCTTGTTTTTTGGGAGGTTTTTGATCACTGCTTCAATCTCGTTACTGGTTATTGGCCTATTCAGGTTGTCTATTTCTTCCTGTTTCAGTCTTGATAGTTTACAAGTTTCCAGGAAGGCATCCATTTCTTCCAAGTTGCTTAATTTGTTGGCATATAGTTGCTGGTAATAATTTCTAATAATTGTTTCTATTTCCTTGGTGTTAGTTGTGATCTCTTCCCTTTCATTCGAACTCTCTCTCTTGCAGATGGCATGATACTTTATTTGGAAAACCCAAAATACTCCACCCCCAAATTACTAGAACTCATACAGCAATTCAGCAATGTGGCAGGATACAAAAATCAATGCACAGAAATCAGTTGCATTTCTATACACTAACAATGTGACTGAGAAAGAGAAATTCAGGAATCGATTCCATTTACAATAGCACCACAAACCATAAGATACCTAGGAATAAACCTAACCAGAGGTAAAAGATCTATACTCTAGAAACTACAGAACACTTATGAAAGAAACTGAGGAAGACAAAAAGAGATGGAAAAACATTCCATGTTCATGGATTGGAAGAATAAATATTGTGAAAATGTCTATGCTGCCCAGAGCAATCCACACTTTTGATGCAATCCCTATCAAAATACCATTGACATGCACAGAAAGGGGAACCCTCCTACACTGTTGGTGGGAATGTAAGCTGGTGCAGCCACTCTGGAAAACAGTATGGAGGTTCCTCAAAAAGTTGAAAACAGAGCTACCCTACAACCCAGCAATTGCACTACTGGGTATTTACCCTAAAGATACAAATGTAGTGATTTGAAGGGGCACATGCACTCCAATGTTTATAGGAGCAATATCCACAATAGCCAAACTATGAAAAGAGCCTAGATGTCCATCAACAGATGAATGGATAAAGATGTGGTGTATATATATGCCATTGAATATTATGCAGCCATCAAAAAATGAAATCTTGCCATTTGCAACGACATGGATGGAACTAGAGGGTATTATGCTAAGCGAAATAAGTCAATCATAATAAGACAAGTATCATATGATCTCACTGATATGTGGAATTTGAGAAACAAGACAGAGGATCATAGGGGAAGAGAGGGAAAAATGAAACAAGATGAAACCAGAGAGGGAGACAAACCATAAGAGACTCTTAATCTCAGGAAACAAACTGAGGGTTGCTGGAATGGAGGGGGGTGGGGGAGTGGGAGGGATGGGGTGGCTGGGTGATGGACTTTGGGGAGGGTATGTGCTATGGCGAGCACTGTGAATTGTGTAAGACTGATGAATCACAGACCGGTACCCCTGAAGCAAATAATACATTATAGGTTAATAAAAAAAAAAATACCATTGACATTTTTCACAGAGCTGGAACAAACAATCCTAAAATTTGTTATGGAACCAGAAAAGACCCCAAATTGCCAGGGAATTACTGAAAAAGAAAAGCAAAGCTGGGGGCATCACAATGCCTGACTTCAAGCTCTATTACAAAGCTGTGATCATTAAGACAGCATGGTATTGGCACAAAAACAGATACATAGATCAGTGGAACAGAATAGAGACCCCAGAAATGGACCCTCAACTCTATGGTCAACTAATCTCTGACAAATCAGGAAAGAATATCCAATGGAAAAAGACCATCTCTTCAATAAATGGTGCTGGGACAATTGGACAGCAACATGCAGAAGAATTAAACTGGACCATTCTCTTACACCATACACAAAGATAAACTCAAAATGGATGAAAGACCTAAATTTGAGACAGGAATCCATCCAAATCCTAGAGGAGAACATAGGCAGTAACCTCTTCGACACTGGCCACAGCAACCTCTTTCAAGACATGTTTATAAAGGCAAGGGAAACAAAAGCAAAAATGAACTTTTGGGACTTCATCAAGATAAAAAGCTTTTGCAGAGCAAAGGAAACAGTCAGCAAAACTAAGAGGCAACCCACTGAATGGGAGAAGATATTTGCAAATGACACTACAGATAAAGGGCTGGTATCCAAGATCTATAAAGAACTTCTCAAACTCAACACCCAAAAAAACAAATAACCCAGTCAATAAATGGGCAGAAGACATGAACAGACACATCTCCAAAGAACATATACAAATAGCTAACAGACACATGAAAAAATGTTCAACATCACTAGTCACCAGGGAAATGCAAACCAAAACCACAATGAGATACCACCTTACACCAGTTAGATTGGCAAAAATTAACAAGACAGGAAACAACAAGTGTTGGTGAGGATGTGGAGAAAAGGGAACCCTCTTACACTGTTGATGGGAATGCAAGCTGGTACAGCCACTCTGGAAAACAGTATGGAGGTTCCTCAGAACATTAAAAATAGAGCTACCCTATGACCCAGCAATTGCACTACTAGATATTTACCCCAAAGATACAGATGTAGTGAAAAGAGGGGCACATGCACCCTAATATTCACAGCAGCAATGTCCACAAAAGCCAAACTGTGGAAGGAGCCAAGATGCTCTTCAACAGATGAATGGGTAAAGAAGATGTGGTTCATATATACAATGGAATATTACTCAGCCATCAGAAAGGATGAATACCTACCATTTGCATCGACAGAGATGGAACTAGAGGAGATTATGCTAAGTGAAATAAGTCAAGCAGAGAAAGACAATTATCATATGGTTTCACTCATATGTGGAACGTAAGGAATAGCGTGGAGGACCATAGGGGGAGGGAGGGAAAACTGAATGGGAGGAAATCAGAGAGGGAGACAAACCATGAGAGACTCTGGACCCCGGGAAATAAACTGAGGGTTACAGAAGGGAGCAGGGTGGGGGGATGGGGTAAATGGGTGATGGGTATTAAGGAGGGCAGGTATGGTGATGAGCACTGGGTGTTATACGCAACTAATGAATCGCTGAACACTACATCAAAAACTAATGATGTACTATATGCTGGCTAATTGAACATTTTTTTTTTTAAGATTTTATTTATTTATTTGACAGAGAGAGCGAGAGCAGGAACACAAGCAGGGGGATTGGGAGAGGGAGAAGCAGGCTTCCCAAGGATCAGGGAACCCCACACGGGGCTCGATCCCAGGACCCTGGGATCATGATCCAAGCCGAAGGCAGACGCTTAACGACTGAGCCACCCAGGCGCCCCTAATTGAACATAATTTTAAAAATTTAAAATAAATTAAAAAATAAAAAACAAAAACTTGAGGAAAAAAGTATAATATTCCATTAACAAATTACATAATTACTGGGAAAATTATTATTATTTGTCTTTGAGGACTACTGTATAAAGTAGATGAACTAATGTAAATAAAGCTTAATAAAGAATTTGGCAAAGGAAAAAAAATAAACAAAATAAACACTCTTAGGTCAAATCCTGGATGGCACCACAAATTAGGATTTCCTGGGGTTACACCTGGCAGTAAGTATTTTTAAGACAAATTCTCCTGGCTCTTAAGCAGCAATAGACCATGTCCTGATCAGCTGGTGAATATTCTGGAATCACTGGTGTAAGTCCCTGTCTAGTTCACATGATCAAAACTCTGCAAAGTTTAGGCTAGTATCAGTAAATCAGAATTCACTGTTGTATAATTTTACAGAAAAGAAAACAGAAGATGTGGCAGCTTGCTCTTAAGATATTTATTTTCCCATATGGAAGAAAATATTTACTCAACCTGAAATTCCAAAGAAGAAATAAGAAGCAGTTCTAAGAAGACAAGTAGGTACAACCAACCCTATATAATCAGCAACTCTGAAGTTATTCAGTTGATTCCCTGGATTCCAACAGGAAAAGGCCTTTCATAATTCAATTTCCAAATGTTACAGAAGTGATGACATTTTTGGAATTTTTATCCATGATTTCCACTCATCAAATGCAAGATATTTTCTCTCATGCAAGAGCCACTCCTACAAGAATTTCTAGTAAAAACTGCTTATGACGCCCTGTGTAACCCAACTAAATGGGACACCCAGGTGATAACAAAGAAAATGTGTGGATCTTGGCAGTGAAGAACCCGTACTGATCAGCTGCCAACTGACTCATAAACTGGGTCCACAAAATGTAAGCATGGTGCTATTTTTGAAGAGTTCAGCAACCCATCTGGCAAAAAGAAATAAAATGCAAGGAGTCTGATTAATAAGAAAATAATGCATAAATAGCTAACTAAAACATTTAGAAAGGGATTTTACTCCATGATCTATCAGTGGACCTGCAGGACCCTCTGGAAATATCCCAGACCTACCATATTCTATCAGTATTTACTGAAGGCCTTTTATGTAGTATCCTTGGAGAAAAACCAGACCCATAGGAATAGCAGGCAAAATAAGGCTGCATGTAGCTCCAAGATAACAGCAGGGACCTGGCAGGGATGGCTATATCCAGCCCCCAAACACACGATCCTATACATTAGCTGATGGGAGAAAGTCACCAGCGTCAAGAGTCACAGACCCTAGGAACCGGAAGTCTGAGCGCATCAGAACAAGCCCATCCTTTGTGTTTCAACAAGGAGCACAACAAAGGAATCCCAGCTCCAGGAGGAAAGACAAGAGTGTGGCTGACACGAGGTCCTCTACATATTGGGAAAGGAAGCCCCTGTGCCTTCAAAATGAGCCTGAGAGTATCAGTTCTCTATATAGAGTCAGGTCAGCTGAGGAGAACGGAAGATGTGAGAAGTGGAGATGCTATGAAAGCAAAACACATATGTGGTGGAAGCCCTTTCAACTGAACCTCACTCAACCAACTCACCAGATTAACCAATATTCCCCATTCCCTCTCTAAAACTTACAGATGAATGCCAGGATGTGCTGAATGCCTATAACCAAGAGGCTGCTCCTCAACATTACTGGACACCTCCACTTCTACCAGTTATGCTAACAAGAGGCTCAAACTGTCTATGCCAAGTGTAACTACAATTATAAGTATGCAATTTGTTTAAATGTACAAAAATGATAAAATCAGTGGGGTGCCTAGGTAGCTCAGTCGGTTAAGCGTCCGACTCTTGATTTTGGCTCAGGTCATGATCTCACGGTCTTGAGATCGAGCCCTACATCAAGGTCCGTGCTGAGCAGGGGTGGGTGGGGAGGCTGCTTGAGATTCTCTCTCTCCTTCTCCCTTTGTCCCTCCCCATGAATTCACCCTCTCTCTCAAATAAATAAATAATCTTTTAAAAAAATGTTCAAAAGGGGCGCCTGGGTGGCTCAGTCATTAAGCGCCTGCCTTCGGCTCAGGTCATGATCCCAGGGTCCTGGGATTGAGCCCCACATCGGGCTCCCTGCACGGTGGGAAGCCTGCTTCTCCCTCTCCCGCTCCCCCCGCTTGTGTTCCCTCTCTCGCTGTGTCTCTCTCTGTCAAATAAATAAATAAAATCTTTAAAAAAAAGAAAAGATGAAATAGGAGAACCAAAACAGTTGTTCCCATGAAAACTAAATTGCATTAAGAGGACATAATAAAATGAGTTTTTAATTTTTTTCTTTCTTTTCTTTTTAAAGTAGGCTCCACACCCAATATGGGCTTGAACTCACAACCCCGAAATCAATAGTTGCATGCTCTATGGACTGAGCCAGCCAGGAGCCCTAATAAAATGAGTATTTAAAAAACAGACGCTGTGCTGTACAATTAGGAGTAGGTCTTAACAACTATTAAGGATGAGAATATTGTAAAAATCTAGAAGAGGGTATTTATATCCTTGTTCTGCTTTAAAGGACCCAAACAAAGAAAATGGAGAAGATGCTCTGCAAGTTTGGTTTACACAAGAAAGATGACTCAGGACACTAGACCCATTCTAAGAGAAAAGGCTCAAGTGCTACCTAAAAAAAACACCACCACCAACAAAAACCTCAATGTGCAAGAAAATATAAAAATTGACCATGCTCTCATTACCCAGAGTCAATCACTATTAACATTTTCTTGTATATATTTTTATGTTTTATTGTATTTCATATATATAATTAAAAATACATATACATATGTGTATATATACACATATATGCATGCACAGTATTTTATATATATACTGATTTTTATTGTTAGAAGTGTTACTTTATAATGTATTTTTCTTCATTAATAAATCATGACCATCTTCTGATGTCAGTAAATATTTATCTATAAGATTTTTAATAGCCTTATAGCATTCCATTGTATGAACACCTCATAATTAATTCAGTAAATCCCCTTTTGTTGGACTTTTAAGTTGATTCTCATTTTTATCTATCATTATGCACAGTCTCCACTATTTCCTTAGGATATATTCTGATGGTTGTAATTTGATACACCAGATAGAAGCTCCCAGCTCTGCTCCTTCTGGTTCTTAAAAAGGGTCACTGAGGCTGCAAGATGGATACTGGGGTAGAGCTCAGGAAACTCTGTATCAGTCCTGAGCTAAGGGCAGAGGTATATCTGTAATTTTTTCTCTATCTACAAAATGGAACATAAGCCCTATTTTCCAAGTACTATGAGTCCTTGAAATAGATCTTTCTTAGGTACACATCTATGATTTTTTAAATACAATCTCAGCAAACTCCATACACACCATCCTTACTCTGATCTCTTAAGATTTCTTGAGTTCCTTCCTATGGAATGTTAATGGCATTTCATGGCGTGAGTGTTTTGTGGCTTTATCTTCAAGAAACTTAGGATGGGCCTGTACACACATAATTTAGGGGGATATCTGCCATTTTCTTCACTGCACATCACCTGAGCTCTTTTCCTGTGCTTCATGAATCCTTCATCTTACCTCTCCAGACACTCACTCAATTCTGCCAGCTATCCAAACAGTGGTGTGGCAGCACCTAGGCATGGCCGGGGAGACACACCTCCTTAGATTTACACCTGCTGCCAGCACAGAATTCTTTCTTGGTGGCAGCCAGCAGTGGTGCCAGTGGTGTTCTTGACAGATGATTCTGCAGCATACCGTGATTCTGACCACAGAACCTCCCTGCTCTCCTGCTCATTTCCTGAGCCTCATGGCAACTCTGTTAGCTACAAATATTCTTCTAATGTATTCCTTGTTGCAAGAGGAACAATTAGGAACCTTTGCTGGTTGCAATTTAGAAGCCTGAAACAGTAATGCCTAAAGTAATACACAATATGTGCCATAATGGTGCAAGATGAAGGTCCCACAGAGGTGGCACATTTACTAAAGCCCATATTCGTGCTTCCCAACATCCTGATATTTCATAAGATTTGTGAGAGACAACCAATGTGAGAATTTAACCTACTAGCAATGTGGGTTAATCAAACTGTATTTTCTCTTAGTACACTTACCAGCACATTTATTTAAATAGAGAAGAACTGTTTCCTCTCTGTGAGAGTTTGACCTTGATCAACATACAAATCAAGGAAATCTCTGATGCTCCTCATGCAGACTGACCTTCACAGTATACATTAATGGAACTTTAGAGATCATCTAGTCCAGGGTCAGCAAACTTTTTCTGTAAAGGGCCAGGTAGTGGATATTTTAGTCTTGTGGGACACAATCAATCTCTGTCATGTATTTTTCTTCCTTTTTTAAACAATTTTTTAAAAATATAAAAGTCACTGGAGGTCTCAAACTTTCTAATTTCAAAACTTATTACAGAGCTGGAGTAACCAAAACAGTGTGGTACTGGCATAAAGACAGACATATAGACCAAACCAATGGAATAGAGAGCCCAGAAATAATCCCTCCTCTACATCTTCAAATGATTTTGGACAAGCATGCTAAGACAAATAGGGAAAAGGCAATCTTTTCAAGAAATGGTGTCAGAAAACTGAAAATCCACATGCAAAAGAATGAAGTTAGACCCTTATTTACCCCATATACAAAAAGTAACTCAAAATGGTTCATGGACCTGAATTCAAGAGCTAAAACTGTAAAATTCTTAGGAGACAATATAGGAGAAGAGCTTCATGACACTGAATTTGGCAATGATATCTTGGATATGATACCAAAAGCACAGAAAAGAAAGATAAAATTGGGCTACCACCAAAATTTAAAATTGTGTACAACAAAGGACATGCTCAACAGAGTAGAAAGGCAACCCACAGAATGGGAGAGAGTATTTGCAAATCAAATATCTGGTAAAAGTTAATATCCAGACTATATAAAGAAGTCCTACAACTCAAACACACACACACATACCTCTATTAAAACTTGGGAAAGGGACTTGAATAAGACATTTAGGCTAAGAAAAAAAAACGACAAAATCTGAAGTGAAAGAGGAGACATCACAAGTGATACCACAGAATTCGTAAGAGAATACTATGAACAATTATATACCAACAAATTGGATAACCCAGGAGAAATAGATCATTGAATTAAAGAAATGGATCAATTCCTAGACCCATACAACCTACCAAGACTGAATTATGAAGAAAATCTGAACAAATAACAAGTAAGGAGATTAACAAGTAATCATAAATCTTCCAACACAGGAAACCCCAGGACCAAATGGTTTCACTGGTGAATTCTACCAAAGATTTACAGAAAATCTAATGCCAATCCTTTTCAAATTCTTCTTTAAAAAGCTAAAGGGACCACTCCCAAACTCATTTTATGAGGCGAGCATTACCCTGACACCAAAGGCAAATAAGGACACTACAAGAAAAGAAAATCACAATGAGATATTACCTCATGCCTATTAGTATGGCTGTCATCAAAAAGATGAGATAACAAGTACTGGCAAGATGTGGAGAAAAGGGAACCCCTGTGCACTGTTGGTAGGAATGTAAATTGGTACAGCCACTATTGAAAACAATATGGAGATTCCTCAAAAAATAAAAAAGAGGACAACCATATACCACTTCTGGGTATATATCCAAGGAAATGAAATCAGGATCTTGAAGAAATATCTGCACCCCATATTCACTGCAGCATTATTCACAATAGCCAACACATGGAAACAACCTAAGAATTGGTCTATGGATGGGGGCGCCTGGGTGGCTCAGTTGGTTAAGCGACTGCCTTCGGCTCAGGTCATGATCCTGGAGTACCAGGATCGAGTCCCGCATTGGGCTCCCTGTTCAGCAGGGAGTCTGCTTCTCCCTCTGACCTCACCCCTCTCATGTGCTCTCTCTCTCTCAAATAAAAAAAATCTTTAAAAAAAAAAAAAAAGAATTGGTCTATGGATGAATAAATTTTTAAAATGTGGTATGTACTTCTATATGGAGTATTATTCAGCCATGAAAAAGAGGCAATCCTGCCATTTGTGACATGGATGAACTTTGAGAGCATTATGCTAAGTGAAATAACTCAGAGAAAGACGAACTATCTGTTATCACTTATATGCGGAATCTAAGGTAAACCAAACTCACAGAAATAGAGACTAGAATGGTGGTTACCAGGGACTGGGAGTTGAAGGAAATGGGGAAATGTTGGTCAACAAGCACAAACTTCCAGATCAAAGATGAAGAAGTTCTAGTAATCTAATGTGTAGCACGGTGATTATGGTTAATAATACCGTATACACTTGAAAGTTCCTTAAAGAATACATCTTATATGTTCTCACCACAAAAAAAGAAATGGTAATTAAGTGATGTGACAGAGGTGTTATCTAAGGCTAGGATGACAATCACTTCACAATATATATTAAACCAACACACAGCACATCTTAAACTTACACATTATATGTCAATTGTATCTCAATAGTTTAAAAAAAATTAAGTTCTCAAAGAGGTACCTGTAGAGCTATGTTCATAGCAGCATTGTTAACAATAGTCACAAGGTAGAAACAACCCAAATGTATGTGTATGCGCGCACACACACACACACACACACACACAATTCTTAGTTCAGTGACCAAAGAAAAACAGTCCTCAGACCCGATTTATCTTATGGGCCACAATTAGCTGACCCCAGATCTAGTCCAGTGATCTCCAAACAGTGTTCCAAGAAGTCCTGGAAAGAAGCTGTACCAAGTTGCCAGGTGGTTCTTGTAAAAGTTCTTTAGGGGGAGGGCTCTAGGCTCGCCACACTTACTTCAAACAAAGCAGCTCCTCTCTTACCTGGAGATCTATAGGCTTGACTTAAAGAAAGGTCTCTACTGCTTGGAAAGGTTTGGGAAACTACTGCCTAATCTACCTTCCTTATGTTATAGAAGATAAAATGAGAGACCAGAGATGGCAAGTGAAATGTACAACAGAGTTGGGACCAGAACCTAAGTCCTTAGACTGTGAGCTCAATGCTAATCCATTGTACCACCCAGCCTTCCCCCATGAAGGCCACTACCCACTAACACTGTAGACTCCAACTTTCACTCAACAAATCCTTTTGGACTAATGACTTAGATCCTGATAAATTCAAGCAATTTATTCAGCATTTCTTTGTGCCCAGAAAGTATCTATGAAAGAAGTACAAGGCAGGATCTTGGTCTGTAGTAGACAGAATAGCCCCTACAAAGATCTAGTCCTCCTCTGCAGAATTCTGCTACATTACATGACAAAAGAGATTTTCCAGATGTGATTAAGGTTGAAGACCTTAACATAGGGAAATTATCCTGAATTATACAGGTGGACTCAAAATAATCATGTAAAAATCCTTAAAAACAAAAATTTTTCTATCTGTGCTTGAGAAGGGCAGGGAGGGTAGGCAGATACAGGGCAGATGAATCAGTTCAGCCAGTTCTTTCAATACATTGGCTTGGCACTTTATGCTAGATCAGTGGTCAGCAAACTACTACCCTCAGACCTGGTTTCGTAAATAAAGCTTTATTAGAACATGGGCCCATTCATTTATGTATTGCCTATGGCTGCTTTCCCACTACAAAGGCAAAGTTAAGTAGTTGTGATACATACTGTAAGGCCCCCCAAAAAATGTTTATATCGGGCTCTTTACAGATAAAATTTGCTGGCCCCTGCAGATTAGCTGGGCCACCCCCATGTAAACTAGGGAAACAGGATCTCTGAGTAAGAGTTCACAAGCACCTCCATTCCCTCCCTGTGCAGCCATGGTATGAGGGGCTAGTTTGTCTTTCCTCCTGCAGTTGGTTTTGTGACTCATGTCTGCTGACCCTATTCAGTGAGGCTGAGAAAGGCAACCACATAACCCAAGGAAATCCAGCTGTGGCAATCCAGCTACATTTTCCTTTAAGTCAGCCGCCCCAGCATGTAAGCAGCCTTATTTGATCTGTTTCTTCTAATCCAAAAGTCCCCAACCCTTTCTACCATATTTATTAAAATATTACACTAATGTATTTTTCATTACCCATAAATCATGTTGCCCTGCAGCTCTCCACCCACCAAATCAATGGCCTTTGTTGTTTCAGGGAAAGAAGCAGCACAACCTTGAACCAAGAAATCCCTTTTTTTCTTTGCTTGTGTTTCATATTAGATTTCTCACTTGGAGAGAAACTCTTGTCTCAGAAGTCAGTTTTGTTGAAAGACAAAAAAAGTATTATTTCTACTCAAAAATCATCTTTGTACACATGAAGAACAAAGCTCAGGGGACCAAGAGTTTTAGCATAAGCTGCAGTATGGAGAATACAGAGGGTATGATGTAAGGGCAATTCTGGTCATACAAAAGGAGATGGAGGGAGACTTTACACCCATCTCCTCACCTACCAGGGGCTTGGTCCTGGCAAAGCGGTGAGAGTGAAGTGGCAAAAATTCCAGATTCCTCCAGGGAGAATGCAAAAAGATTTAGGCCAATGATTTAATCAACTGCATCCACATAATAAATCTTCCATAAAATTCCTAAATAATGGGCATTAGAGAGTTTCCAGATAGGCAAATACGTGGAGGTGCTGGGAGGGTGGCACATCTGGAGAGCATGGAAGCTCTGCATCCCTTCCCACATATCTTGCCCTATGCACCTCTTCCATCTGGCTGTTCATCTGTATCCTTTGCCATATCCATTATAATAAACTCGTAAATTAAAAAAAAAAACTATTTAGTCTGGTGTTTTCATTTCTCCCACCTTCCACTGCTCCATCACGTGTGCATCTGCACATGCACACACTGCACACACACACACAAAGTCCATGTAGTTCAGGAGCATTGGCAGAAGGGAATACCTAAGTAGATAGTTAATGTCTTCTTGTTTCCCCACAGGCTATACCTGACATAGGGACATCTAGAAGTTTCCCAGTAGCCCTGTGGTAGACCCAAGAGAAGGTAGATGAGAATGAAGAGTTTGCTAAGGGGTTACCTGGCATGTGGCAGGAGAATCCTATAGCAGAAAATGAAAAGTAAGTCACCTAAAGCCAGATTCTGATGGGAGTTCCTGGCTAAGCCTCAGAGGGTCAACAGCAGCAAGAGAAAAAGTGGAGGATGCTAAACCTAAGGGTACCACCATGCACTCCTTTGCACCCAGCCAAACAATCATGAGATACAATAACCAAAGACACCTACCACTGACAAGCTACTACTAACCAGAAGCTAACTTGCAGAGAGGAGATAAGCTACATCTCAAAGAGAGGTCAACAGAGAAGGACAATATGTGTACGAAACCTCCTGCCCCTACTATGACAATGTATGTAAGTCTTTCCCTGTGCCCAGATGTCACCAAGGTAGAAGAAGAGAGGCTAAGAACGAGACAGCCTGAGAGAAAAAGCTTAAGCCCACAGAATCTGAGCTTAGCTTCAAATAAAAAGAAACCATCTTTACTTAAGGGGGCAAATTTAACTTCTTTGGGGCTTACTCTGTATAAATATAGGCTCCAGAACAAGATAACATCAATTACAAAAAAAAACAAAAAACAAAAAACCTCCATGGTGACAGATGTTAACTAGAATTACTGTGGTGATCATTTCATAACAAATACCAAATCATGTTGTACACCTGAAACTAATATAATGTTATATAGCAATTGTATCTCAATTAAAAATTAAAAATAAGTAGCCTCCATATTTTGAGTACTATTTGAAGTACAGTGAGATTTCCAAATATCCCAATTTCGCGTCTTATCCCCTCCCCTGTTCCACACCTATGCTTCAATTCACTGTTTAACACCAAGAAGGAAAAATCACTTCCCCTAGGCAGAAAAGAGGAAGGGAATGCTAATAAATCAATGCAAGAGTGAAGAACATGCCTTCCTCACTCTGGTGCTTGGATCCAACTGTCCTAGAAGCTGGAAGTGGGCCACAGGCTCAAGCAATATTCCTGCCTACATAGCCAGCAGCAAAGCAATGGGAGTGGGAAAGGCGGTCCTATTTACTCTCACTGAGGCTCACTGCTAACACAAGTTTTCCAAGCCCAGTGGCCAATACTATGGGTTCCATGACTTCAGATGAAACCAGTATTCCCCATTTCCATAGGCCCATTTCCAAGCCTTGCCAAGTAACCATGTCATGTCACTGCTCCCTTGAGAAGCCACTGATTGCAGGCTTATGACCCCTTCCCCAAGCAGACACACAGAGCAAGGTGCAAGATGGAGGCATGTGGCTGCAGAGTTGTGGTATTTCCCCAAAACTGGAATTAATTATCAGTACTTGCTCCTCTGTCCCTCTTAGATCTGCAAAGCACGGGTCACAGTGACTTTGTTTTTATTGGCCTACCACATATTGAAACCATTCTTACATATTGATACTGAATATCTCAGCCAAAACCCTGTGAAAATTACTTACTGTGCAGCACAACAGAACGATTTTCTAAAGTTAAATATCTCGGGATATTTTATCTTTTCAAGTACATACCAAAAGCAGTTAAGTTCAAACTATGGAATACAGTCTTTGCCAGTTTCCATTCTTGACACATCTGTGTCTGTATTTATGAGTTCAAAGACCTCTTAGAGGATCAAATCTCTAGCTTTAATTTTCTCCTTGCAAGTGAAAAATATTCCAGCATCCTTCCTTAAATCATCTGCAAGGAAGTCTGTAGCATAAGGCCTCCACCTACGATATCTCTAATGTGGCCTAAAAAGGCTGCCTCTCTAGCAGCCCATGAGGGTACCACAATGAACAGAAAAGTAAGTAATAAAAAAGTAAGTGAGTCACAGAGCTCTAAGCAGGAGAGAAGTATAGCAGCCCTCTCCTAAAGAACCAGTCCACTGAGCTTTTTCACAAAGACCCAAACTATTCTAGAATTTACAATGGCCTCATTCTTCTTCCTGCTCTTTTTTCTCTTCCCTGTCCCTGCTCTTCATACTCAGCTACCCCAATTCCAGAAAATTCTCCCACTACTCTCATGCCCCCATTTCCTGGATTGAGGCCTTACACGATGCCCTCATTTTCTCCTTATTTCTCTGAGGGCCACATTTCCTCTCTTCTTCTTATTCCCCTCAAACATGAAAGCTTTACTGAGTTTGCACATGTACCTGAGTGATACATCCTGAATGTGCTGAAAAATTCCAGAAAACCTGTTGCAATTCTCCACCCCAAGTTCATCTTTTAACTTTGGTCTTCCGATTACAGTCAATCCACATTAGTGGATTCCATATTTGCAAATTCACCTACTCCCTAAAATTTATTTGTAACTCTCAAGTTGATACTCATAATAAGCACCTTCATTCATACACATACACATGTGCAGAGCAGAAGAAAAATTTGAGTTGTCTGATACACACATTTCCAGCTAAGGCTGAACAAGATGACATTCTGCCTTGTTTCAGCTCTCAAACTGTAAACTATTGTCTTTTTTGTTGTCTACGTAAGTGCCACTTTTTTGCATTTTGACATTTTTTTGTTGGTGATTTCACTGTTTAAAATGGACCCCAAGCATAGTGCTGAAGTGTTGTCTGACGTTCCTGAGCACAAGAAAGCTATGATGCACTGTGCAGAGAAAATACATGTATTAGATAAGCTTCATTCAGGCATGAGTTACAATGCTGTTGGCCATGAGTTCTAAATTAAGGAATCAACAATATATATTAAACAAGGTGTTTAAACAGAAACACACATAAACACACATGTGTTAATCAGTTGTGATTAATCTGTGGCTATGTATTAATCAGTTGTGATTAAGCTGTGTATTCATCAGGAACCTAACTCTGTATATCCCTTAAGAGCAATGGCTCAGTATTTGCTAATTCAGTGTTCACAGTGACTTTATAAAACATAACTAGCACAAATAACAAGAAGGGACTATGAATATAACAGAAATCAAATAGAGATTTTCAACATTATGCATCCTGGGCAAAAACATCCTCTTCCTCAGAAGTATATTTTCAGAAACAGAATTCAAAAATTTGTTTTTATCTATTGATGGGGCAGATGCTTCTTCACTCTCTGACATTAGCCTCAGGGGTATCCCAACTCCAGACTACCCTAGCTCCAGACTAGTGTTCCCTCTCCTCCCTCATACAACACCAGGTTCTCCCCTCTGGGGAGCCTTCCACACTTGCCTCAATTCCTGCAAGAAGCCTGCTAAACTTCTTCACTCCCCTAGCCATTATCCTTATGAAGCCCCCACTCTAGCCATGATCTACAGTAGTAGTGGCTTTTGTTTATATCCATTTATGTTTCTGCAACTTGTATCTTTTCATTGGCACCATCTCCTCCTTGGTTTGTGAGTTTCCTATTTTACTTCAAAAGGCTCACAATGCCTGCTGGCTAGCTTTGCATTTTTGTGGCTGCAAAATAAATTGTGTCAATTACATAGAAATGCTCACTGACTCCAAAGTTCCCTGCTCCTTGTGTGGATGCCTTCTATTACTTCATCATACTCCGACAGGCTAAAACATTGTTCATGCTCCCTCTGTCCCTCAATCTGACTTGCAGATTGAAAGGGAAAGACTTTATTCAAGCACAACACACAAAAACATCAAAAATCCTCCTGTTTCAGGGCTAAGCTATGATGTGATCACTGTGATTGATGCAAGATACTCAACAATTCTAATCAAGTCATGTGTTTGCAACTAACTTGTGGATATAAACAACCCAGGTTGTCTTCTCCAGGGTGTTTTATCTTTCCAAACACTTTGAATTTGTCCCTCCCTCCCCTGTGTTCCTCCTCTGGCATGGCACTTCACCTCTCCTCCAACAGTTAACACCTGCTAAAGTAAGGCTTTTAAATCTCAGCTCTTCCAGCAAATACATGAAGAAATGATTGCACCTTAGGCTGTTTGGGCTGCTTTAATAGAATACCATAGACTGGGTGGTTTACAAACAGAAATTTCTCACAGTCCTGGAGGCTGGAAGTCTGAGATCAGAGCGCCAACATGGTCAGGCTCTCACGAGAGCCTGCTTGCTGGTTCATAAACAGCCATCTTCCCACTGAGTCCTCACACAACAAGAGAGGTCTCTAGGTCCCCTTTTAAAGGGCACTGATCCCATCATGAGGGCTCGACTCTCATGACCAAATCACCTCCCAAAGGCCTTTCCTCCCAATACCATCATAGACATTGGGGGTTAGGATTTCAACAGATGAACCATGAAGGGACAGATTCAGTCCATAACAGTACTATAAAATTACCCCTGTGTAACCCTGAATTAAAGTATCCAGTCACTGAACATCAGTGGCTGCTACATCACAAAAAGAGAACCTCATAATGAAAGAATACAACACCACTGATGTATTCTTGTCCCCCACCCAAAGGAAACCTATCTGAATCAGACCAAACCTGTAAGTCCAACTCCAATTTATAGGAAATACAGAGGACCAAGTAACATGTCAAACTACATCACGGGGACGCAGCCAGCAAGATCCAGACTATGGGAAACTCTATAGTCAAACAACTTGACTTTTTTCCAAATATTAAGAAAAAAAAAAAAGATGGGAGGGAAAATGTACAAATTTAAACAAGAATTAAAACATATCAACCAAATGCAATGAGTGGACCTTATCTGGATCTTCATTCAAGCAAGCTGTGAAAAAAAAAAAAAAAAGTATAATGTTTATAAGATAATTAGAAAATTAAACACCACCTGAATATTCAATATTAAAGAAGGATTGTTAAATACTTTAGTATTATTGTATTGTAATTTTTTTTAAAAGAAAACAGATCTTGCAGAGAGTCATACTTAAATACTGGATGAAGTGATACAACAGTGGGGAAATTCACAATAATGGAGGGAGAAAGTAAATTGGGGTGAATGGAAGATTAGCAAGAGGATGTTGTTGGTTGAGGTGAACTTACATAGGACATTCATTATGCCATTCTGTCTACTTTTACGTATATTCAGAATTCTCCATAACGAAGAAATAAAAACAGACATATACATCTCTATCATCTTTCTTCTAGTATCTTTCAAATCTGTATTTCCAGTCTTAATTGTTTATCTGCAACACACTGTTCTGTTTCCAAAAGCTAAGAGATTCTTTCCCAAAGCCAGCAATTTTAAGTAGTACAGATGCTTGCCTATTAAAAAGCCATTTTCACTTTCTTCTCTGGTAACAGCCATAATTTTGTTTCCAGTGTTTCCTGTCTCCCATTTCCTTTGCCAGTGATTGGCTCGGGAATAGGTCTCCAACCCAGTTCTGGTCACGGAGACATGAGAAGTCTGCTGAGGGTTTTTAGGGTAGGATTCCTTGCTCTTTAAAGGGAAAAAAAAAAAAAAGATGCACAAGGAAGAAAGGTCCTCTTCTGCTAGTCATAGTCATCTCTGCATGTGATGTCTGGAATGGCAGCAGCTGTTTTATGACCATGAAAGGAGCTAGCCTAAGAGGAACATGCTAAGAATGGCAGAGTAGAAAACTACATGAATGCTGGGTTCTCTGTGATATTACTGTGCCACTGAGTAGGCCAGTCCTAGATTTCTTGTTACATGTCATAATAAGCATGATTATTGTTTAAGCCATTTTGACTAGGGTATCCAGTTACTTGAAACTGAAAGTCTCTCAAATAAAAGAGGCTCACCAGAGTCACCTGGGGAAGGAGAAATATCTACACATCTCTCCCCCAGAACTCCTTCCACATCCTATTTCTCCATTGAGGGCATAGCCCCTCCTCCATACCCCTACCCCTTTCTCATACTCTGCTCATTCCCTACCATCCCCACTCCCATAAGAGTAGGTCACATCACTTACGAGTAGTGGGACATAAAAAAATGTGAGAACCATTGCAAAGGAGTTAAAGGAGTTCACAGAAGTGTTCTAATTATCTTCTGTCCCTCAGTGCCTAGTGCAGTGCCTGGCAAAGTTAATAAATATATGAATGCAAGCAAGGAAAAAAATGAATTAATAAATGAATGCCCTGCCAACCTCTTAAAATTTAACAGTTCCAAAGTTACACTCAAACTTTCCCCCAGTACTCCACAAGTAACCCCATGTAAGCAACATCTCTTTCCTGAACTATAATGTCTTTTTATTGGCCTATCTCCAGCCTCTCCCCCATTGCAGAGTTATCTCCTAAAACACACATCATTCACTACCTTCCTTGAAGATCTCTAATACCTCATAATTAGCAAGAGGATCAAATCCAAATTCCTTTCATGGAATAAGATCCTTATTCATTTGACCACAATCTAACTTTGCTGCTAAATCTCCCAATTCCTCCCTCTATCCTCTCCTCCAGTCAACCCTAAGTTCCAACCATACAGGACCCTATAGTATCCTGCAAATAATCTCATGCATGCTTCTTACACTGTGTTTTTTCTCTCCACCCCACCTATCTAACCTAACAAACTCCTGATCATTCTTCATGACCTAGCTTAGATGTCAACTGGTCTTCACTTTTCCAAGCAAAGCTGGTCATGTTACCTTAGTTTTCTCATAGTCCTTTGACCATACCTCTACAATAGCATCTACCACATTAAATTATAATTATTTGTTTAAAGGTACAACTGTCCTACTAATCTAAAAAGTATTCCAGAGATGGAGCTATATCCATACTCCCTACAATATCTGTTACTAGATAAAAGGTTCTGAATGATGGAAAAAAGGAAGGAAGGAAGGTATTGGCATTCTTCCAGCTGCTAAGTCTAGAAACCTGGAAGTCATGAATTCCCAGAACAGAAAGGAATGTTACAGATCATTGTAAAAAAAAATAAAAAAATAAAAATAAAAAAACCTTTAAAGATAAGTAAATTGACTCTTCTTTCAGCCCCTTTACGCAATTTGTCACCAAATCCATTTGTCATATCCTCTTTCAAAATGTCTACCAGATTTCCTCCTGCCTCTCCATCCCCACTGACCCACACCCAGTCTGTGCTCATTTACTCATGCTGGGATTGTTGAAAAGGCCCTCAAAGAGGTCTCCTTTTCTCTCCCCTATCAGAGCCACACTGCACACAACTGACAAAAGAAACTTTCTAAACTAGTACTTTTAATATGTGACGCCAACCACCCCAAGTCATCTCTACAATTTCCTAGTGGCCCCTCTTTTAAACCAAGCTCCCAAAAAAAAAAAAAAAAAAAAAAAAAAAAAAACCCAAGCTCCCACTCCACCCCACCCTCATCTCTACCAGCCTGTCCTCCTAGAGTTCAATTATCTAGGTCATCTCTTAGCCCAACCTCTCTAGTGTCTTCCCCACATTCCAGACACAGACACACACACACACACGCCATACCCCAGTCCAGGTGTCTTGCTGTACTAAAAAATATGTCAGTGCTCACTCCTGCCTCCAGTCTTCTGGTTAGGCCCCAAGATCCTACCTGGATGTCCTCCTGCTCACCTCTCTGCTCATTAAAAACCTAGTCCTCCTTCAGGCTCACCCATTACACCTTTCCTCCTTCCCTGCCACAGTTCAGACTAATCTCCCCCTTCCTTGAACTCCCATGGTACTACCGTTACTATTCTGTCTCCCATTTAGAACATAAGTGACTTGCATGCCCCATGAGTCTGCCTCCCCCCACTTTGCCTATCACCACCCTAATCTTTCTTATTCAATACAAATACCACCTGCCTATGAACTAAAGAAACTAAAAACCCAATACCTTTGAACTCCTATAGAATTTTACTGTTATCTTTCTTCAGGCATTTATCACATTCTTTCTATGGATGGAACTGTCTGCTACTGTGTTTTCTTTCTCTTAATGTAGGACAAACACCTTGAGGGCAGGATCTAGTCTCCTTATCTCTGTTTCACATCTTCCCAGATGTCCTCAGTACCCACAGGAATACTTTATACAGAATAAGTCCTTATTGTAAGATTTTTTTCTTTGAGCATCTGTTTCCCTGTGGTTCCTAACATGGATGCTAAAGGCAGAGCCTGAAATGAATACAATTTAAGCATGTATGTGTTAGTGTAGGGATGAGAAGAAGAAACACGCATATTTTTGCGTGTAGGCACATGTGAAATCTTGCTTAAATACTTCTCAGGGGGAGCGTTACAGAGGGGGAAAGGTTTATAACGATAGGGCAGAGAGGTAGGTCCAATAAGGTCAGTCTCAGTGACCCTGAGAAAGATTAATAATAGCCTGACCTGGTTTTAGCATTGAAATTTCTATACCCTAGGAAACTCCCAGGTCCCAGGCCAACCTACATGGTTGATCACACTATCCCAAGCCCAATTTTAGCACCCAAAGCCACCTCCTTGTCTCCCTTTTCCTGAGTCAAGCCACTATTCATTCACTAGCACAGGCATGGGACAAACACACCAATTTATCATAGCCCTAGGCCACACCACACTGATAATTCTTTAAACTTCTCAATGTCAGATTAAGCCCTGCTTTTACAAAGTGGGTGTTTTAGATCTCAGTAGAAATTATTTTAGTAGAACTACTTTGATATTTGAAGTGCTTCAGCAAACCATAAGGCAGGAGGGAAATACACTGAGATTATGTCAATACTCTGAAAACGTCATTGAATGGCAACCTGCTTTCTCAATCCACCCTCAAATCAGATCCAAACAGTTCAGGTGAAGCACCTTCTAAATAATATCAGTAGGTCATAGTTGGCTTTGAAAGCCCCATTTATTCATAAAATGTCTAAACTCCTTCCATCTTCCTGAGTCTGTCGTATATGGTTTCAGCAACCTTATTCTGAACTGTGGTATTTCCAAGTCAAATTTTTGCAAATTAATCCAAAAATGTCCAGAAACAACTAAACTGTATGTATAGCTTCAAGCCTCCATGATGACTTTTTGGTCGTCCCTGTCACCAGTCTGGTGTTTACAACAGAATCTTCAGTGTGGGAATATGTCCTCCAGCATTTCCATTAGTTCCCACAAGGGAATGAAAAGCCTTTCAATACTTCTTTAAAAAGCTCTTCTTTTAGCCCTCCACCATGTCTAATGCCACAGAGCCAACATCTGAAATGATCATGTATGCACTGTTGGGATACCTGAGGACCTATAAAACATATTCCATTTGGTAAAACATTCAGTTAATATTCTGGAAGTTTCTACATGCTTTGCAGCATGCAAATTGTTCTAAGTGGACTCAAGTGACTGAATTTTTTGCTAGATTAACTGGAGGTTCAGACACCTTCTAAATCCACCATTGCAAGACTCAAAATATGTGACTAACACAATCCATAAAGCTGGTAGTATCAATTATTTTTTAACAGGAAGAAAACGTTCAATTGTATCTTCACATTGGCTGCGCCATCAGTCAAACATGCTACATAACTTCTCATAGAAATATGATTTGATATGAGAACATCTGTAACCGTCTGGAACATATTTTTCCCAGGACTTTACTTCGAGCTCTCTATAGATATCAGATGTTCTCCACAGAATCTGTGACATGTCTTAGAATTCTTGAATAAACATCAGTTATGCCTCTGTCTTGAATAGTGTCAATCTGAATTGAAAATCTGCGAGCCGTCTTAACATCACTACCAACAGACTTCTTAATTAATCTGTTATTACCATGGATAGACATATTAAAATCAGAGTTTTATAAGCTGATCTTCCACTTATTTTAGAAACTCACTTTTGTTTCTGAAGATTCAAGATGAGTTTGAGCAAGCAATAATCTGAGAAATATACATGCAGAGCCCTATCTCACTACTTACATTTGTTAGAGTGTTATTTGTCCCATGATAACTGACAGGTACTTTACCAATGGCCTTAAGTCCATTAATCATGCAAAATACAAATATTTCAGCACAACTTGTTCTATCTTCATGGACTTTTGATTATAAAATGGACTGGTGGCATGATTAATAGTACTTATTAAATGGGAAGTCTTCATCTCTTACACCAGTCTCTCTGATATAAACGTTCTACAAATTACTTTTGAAGAACACATTACAAAAACAAACCTACTTAATTTTCATGAAATTATCTCAGATATGCACAAGGATGTACAAGGATATTCTTCTCAAAGTTGCTGAGCAATTCGAAAAATCCAGAAAGACTTGCACTATAGAGAATAAATGATTTATTGTATACCCTTACACAGAAATGCTATATTATTATTAAAATTAATGTAAAAATATTTTTACTTACATGGAAAAACAGTCCACAATTTTTATTAAGTGGGGAAAAAAGAAATTTAAAAGACAGTATAATAGTGTAACAGACTTTTATTCATACTTTTTTTTCATTATATGTCTGTTACATGGAAATAAGTCTGAAAATATATACACCAAATAGTAAGAGTGGTTATCTCTAAATGGTGGAATTATGGATAAATTTTATTTTCTAACTCTTGTCTATACCACCACCACTAAGCTCTGGCCTATCAGTGTCCAGGGCAGAAAAAGGAAGAGCTTGTGGTGTGAGCAAAGGATAGAGGGTGCTCACAGGTTGACTCCCAGAGGCAGAAGGCTTTGGAGTGGGATCTGAGAATCTGCATTTCTAACTTCCAGGTACCACACTTTGAGTAGCCCTGCCCTAGGGTTTTCCTTGACCCCAGATTTCATTTATCACTTCCCTCCCACCCACACTGCCTCCTATTCATAATTATTAGTGTGTGTGTGTGTGTTTCTTCCAGTAGAGTACAGGCTCAGGGAGGTCTATGGCTCCTGGCCCCAAGCCTAGAGGCTTCCAAAGAGCAAGTATTCAATGTGTGTTTGTTAAAGAAATTAATGGCGAGACTTTCACCCAAGGTGGGAAGGTACTAAGATCTGTGGCATTCACTACTTCTTATGTGGTACCATGATGTTGTAAACTGCTTCACCCAAGTGTGAGCCAGAATCTCTAGGGATGGGCCTAGGAATCTGCACATTTACTAGCTTTCCAGTAGTAAATCTCCACATTTTCTAGTTCCTTGCTCATCAAAGTTGGGAACCTGCCCAGGGAATCAGAGGAAAGAGAGGACCCTATGGTTTGGTCAGGGAAGACTTTGCATTAAACAATGAAAATCCCGGGCGCCTGGGTGGCTCAGTTGGTTAAGCGACTGCCTTCGGCTCAGGTCATGATCCTGGAGTCCCTGGATCGAGTCCCGCATCGGGCTCCCTGCTTGGCAGGGAGTCTGCTTCGTCCTCTGACCCTATCCCCTCTCATGTGCTCTCTGTCTCTCTCATTCTCTCTGTCTCAAATAAATAAATAAAATCTTTAAAAAAAAAAAAAACAATGAAAATCCCTGGAAAATGTGAGAATATTTTCAAGGAACTTTTACCACAGTTAAACCCATTAACCATTAACACTTGAGTATGTATGAGTACCTTTAATTTGCATAGAGAAGAGAGAATGGACACAAGATTGGTATGATTTGATAACAGAAACTTTCTACATTTCACAATATATGCAAATCAAACCATCATACTATATGCGTTAAACTTATACAGTCATGTAAGTCAATTATCTTTTAATAAAACTGGGTGGGGGGACTTTTTCAAGGTCCAAAGAAACACTAAGAATCAACATGGGGACTGGATGCTCTTTTCCAAGGGAGTTAGGGAAAAAACCTATCACATTCTCTTCAGAGGCCTCTTGCTTTCAGGTGGTACAATCCCAAAATAAAGAGATTTTTTTAAAGAAAGAAAAAAACTGGCTGTTTCTACTCCCCCAAAAGACTTTTAAGCAAGCTCCACGTTATGGGCCAAGAGGGAGCTGGACTTGGACCATTTGGTATATTGTCCCTTCCCACAGGCTACTGTTCCCTGCTGTATCTGCCAAGACCTAGAGTGTTGGGATCTTACAAAAGGCATTTTGAGAGGCCACAACACTTCCTCCTCTTACCCCA
Source organism: Neomonachus schauinslandi (assembly GCF_002201575.2). Taxonomy (NCBI): domain Eukaryota; kingdom Metazoa; phylum Chordata; class Mammalia; order Carnivora; family Phocidae; genus Neomonachus; species Neomonachus schauinslandi. The sequence continues at coordinate 55,647,789 of NC_058412.1, forward strand.
ACATGAGGCCCTCAATTAAGCCGGAACTAATTCTTATGACAAGTTACAAACCGCAGGCAAAAATAATGAAAACACTGACACCACTCACACTGGGGGAAGACTTCAGGGAACTCTCTATGACAAAGCCTCTGTTATTCACCCAATTCTCCTGATGGTTCCTTGTGCTGGACATGGCAGCCTCCCTAAGCCCTGCAAAATGAGGCAGAAAGCAGAATTTCCACTATGGCACTAGTTCAGGCTTCTAGCTGATGGTTTTGCCTATTTGACCAACTTTTTTATAGATTTTTTTTTCTTTTATATCATAAGACAGAGGAAAGAACATTAGAACCAAGTCAAAAATTTTGGGATCTATATCCCAGTTAATCAAAAATGGGATGGCCTAGAACAGGTTAATTCATTTCTCTAAGTCCCAAAGTATGTACATGTTTATGTGCTTGTGTGTGTGTACACATATATACAGTCAACTAGCAACTTCAAAACTGGCATTTGAACATATCTAGTGTGGGGGTGATACCCATCCCTCCAGTTATCTATTTGCAGACATTGGTAGGTGTTTCTTTACTAGAAAAGGAGGGTTCAGGAACACGGGTCTGAGGGAAGGAATGAAGACACTGGGGGGGGGGTGAGGTTTCCACACGGTCCCTCCACTTTCAATTGCGAGCAACACCAATTGATGGGAAGTGATTTGCCAGCACAGTGAAGCCGCAGTGGTGGAATATGTGAAGTCTGGCTCTTAAATCCAAGTGAGACATTCTCAGGGGACCCCAGAAACAAAAGAGGAATCATTAAGAGAGCTCTGAGATCCCATGCCAAGGAAGAACTGAACACCTTCAGAATAGGGTCATTCCACTTAATGAGATTTCCCTCCCACTCAGGCCTGGGGACATGCAATGTGGAATAAGAACTCTCCTGCCCACATGCACAAGGTCAATACCAGGCTCAAAACAAAATGTACATGAAAGTAACAAACTACAAAAAAGATCTAGAGATATAAAGAAGTTCCAAGTCAACAGCCAAGAGATCCTGAAAGCTCAGATCCCAATTGCAGATTGAGCCCTCAGAGGGCCCAACGTGGCTGCATCTAAAGGCATCTTTAGAATTGTGTGCGAAGGTTCTCTTACTTAAGTCCTCTAATTATTTGTAAGGGACTGACTTGACCCTCTGCAAATTGTGAACTCAGCCAATCTATCTTTGATACCAGATCTCGCTTGCTAGCTTTAGTCCCCCTTTACCTACATATAGGATAATACCATCTGAATACTCTAGAGACATCTTCAAATAACATTAAAAATTAAACTCACCTCACTTTATTCAGAAATTTTTTTTTAAAGATTTTTATTTATTTATTTGACAGAGAGAGACACAGTGAGAGAGGGAACACAAGCAGGGGGAGTGGGAGAGGGAGAAGCAGGCTTCCCACGGAGCAGGGAGCCCGATGCGGGGCTCGATCCCAGGATCCTGGGATCATGACCTGAGCCGAAGGGGACGCCTAATGACTGAGCCACCCAGACGCCCCTATTCAGAAATTTTAATTACCATTAAGCATACACATCTACAATTCTCCCAGACTCTAAGCTCCTTGAAGACAATGACCAGATCTGTGTGTCTTTGTATCCCCAATGGAAAGATAGTAGATTCTCAATAGTGGTTGGTTACATTGAAATAAAGTATTCAGCATTAGTTAGGAAAATGTTAGCTGCTATAACAGATGCCAAAAACTCAGGGATTTGATATAGCGTTTTATTTTATGTGTACCAAAGACTCCAATATAGAGGTTTCTGGCTACTGGGCAGTCTTCGGCATGCTCATTTGGGATCCAGGATAATTCCATTTTGTAGCTCTGACCTCCTCTAGGGTCTTTAGAGTCTTCTGCATTCAGTCCACAGATGAGGTGTATGTGAGAGAGACTGACATTGCTTGAAAAGGTCCCATTTTTTGCCCATTTCCTTAGCATAACTATTAATAACACCCCTTCTCACTCTCAAAAGTGTCCAAATTTAGAGGATAAATTATGTTACTCTGCCCATAAACCATCTCAAATAATCTATGAGTCCACTATAAAGTTTCTGAGGCTCACATTTTTCATCATGGGCAACTGAAAACCTATCTTAGGGTAAACACTGTAACATAAAGAAGAAAAGGTCAAGAGTGATATATTCCATTTTACCTGACCACCATCTACTTCCTGTACAGTCAAATACATTCTTTGAGTCTTAAAGTTCATTACAGAGAAACCATAGCCTTCCAGAATATGCCTCCTCTGTTTTGTGTCAAAGCAGTTCCCTTAACATGAAGGGCCACAGTCTGACACTGAGAAGCACAAGTGTTCTAGTGCAGCCATCACTGAATCTCTGCTTTCCAGGAAATGGCTGACATCTTCAGAAGGCATTTTATTAAACAAAAGATAAATAAATAAAAGAAATGAACAAATTAAAAATACCTATAATCCAATCAAAAACCCATTAGTTATAGCACTGAACACATGACCAATTAGAATGTCAAGACATTTCTACCCAATGAAGAATTGCTACCTAACTTTAAAAAAAAAAGTCCCTAATACACAAGTTACAATTATACAGGCCAGGACCAGCCTAAGACTTACTTCTGCTTATAGTTCTTACTCATAATGCAATAAACAAAGGTGCAAGAGAATGTTTAAATATTAAAAGGCAAAGAGTTTTCAAGAACCCAAGAGACTTTCCTAAGATGGACAGAGATATAAATACCAACTACTAGAAAGTTAGGTGAAGGAGATAACCTAAAACTATCTGTTAGCCTACACTTTCCTAAATTTAGTTTGAGCACCTTGAAATTATATAGGAATCTCCTTGGAAAATAGTCTGCAATTCAGCTTCACCAATTCAGACTGATTTTCCACATCAATTACTCCGAATGAAAGAGGCTTTGCCAAATGCAGAGGATTTCCCCATCTAACACCTTCTCCAGTTAAGCCTTGTGAAGATATTGCTAAGAGGAATATTTGATCAAATGCTTAAGCATTAACCACGTGCAAGGAAAGCCATTAAATGAATGAACTTTCTGTGAATTAAACTGATTTTCTAGAAAATGAAAACAAAATTGAATACAAAGATAAACTATCTTAAAATCACATTAGATGAATAAAAACATAAAATTTTTTTCACTGGGGCTGTAAAAATTAAATTAGCTAAAAGAGGAAATAAATGCTTTTGTGTTGCAAGCACTTCCATTTACTAGGACAATAGTTACCTATGAAGGAACCAAAACTCTAAAAAGAACTATAATTGTTTCTGAGGATGATGTTTTGTATAGTGAGAGAAAAGTCAGCTTTTTCTCTAAGTAATGTACCAGGAGAAGGAGAATCATACTAAGTGGCTGCTCAAAATTTGGGGAAAATAAAAGAATTTCAGGGAAATGAACATTTCACCCAAAAGCAGGCTGCTGGGTGGGAGCTGGCTCTCTGCCCAGGAAAGGGTGTGCAGGCTGGCTCCTCCCTACCTCTTCATCCCTCCCCGGGTATCATCAATCCTCCCTTGGATTTAAGTTGCCTCTACACATTTCTGCTTCATATATGGTCTGGTCCAATACACTGTTCTGGGCTCAGCAGCCTTTGTGAGAAAACTGAGTCATATCATGTCATAATGTCCACAGAAAAATTTTTGTTATGTCCAGATACTTGTTTTATTACAGCAGCTGCTATAACAAAATATTTAGATTTCAGAAGCCTGGCACAATGTTAAAGGTCCAAATCCCTCTTTCCAAGTAGTAACTCAGGGACCTAGGCTCTTACTATTCCAGTCAACTGGATGTGAGAGAGTGCCCATGGAAGATCATGCAGTAAGTTTATGGCTCAGCCTAAAAGTGGCACACATCATTTCCACTCAGATTCCACTGGCTGCAGTTCAGTTCCATAATTCATCTAGATGCATATGGAGCTGGAAAATGTAGCTTTGCTTTATCCTCAGGAAGGAGAGAAGAACTGGATATTGGTGAATTTAGCAATTTCTACCACCTTGGTTCTGCCCATCTGTTCAGAAAGTACTTAAGATGGTGGAGTAGTAAGGGGACCCTATGCTTGCCTCATCCCTTAAACACAGCTAGATAAATACCAAATCAGTCTGAACATCCAAGAAATCAATCTGAGGACTGAGAGAAAAAACTGCACAACTAAAGAAAGAAAAGAGGCCACATGGTGGAAGTGTTTGTCACAGAAGACAAAATCCTAGACAAAATGCCAAGATGGAAGAATTCATCCCAAAAGAAAAAACAAGAAAAGTTCACAGACAGGGATCTTACTGAAACAGATATAAGTAATATATCTGAACCAGAATTTAAAACAACAATTATAAGGATACTGGGCTTGAGAAAAGCATAGAAGACACCAGAGAGTACCTTACCACAGAGATAAAAGACCTAAAAACTAGTCAGGCCAAAATAAAAGAAAAAAAAAAATGTCATAACCAAGATGCAAAACTGACCAGATGTAATGACTACTAAGATGGACGAGGCAGAAGAAAGAATACGTGATACAGAAGATAAAATTATGGAAAATAATGAAGCTGAAAAAAAGAGGGAAAAGAAAAATACTGGCTCACAAACGTAGACTTAGGGAACTCAGCAACTCTATAAAGTGTAATAACATTTGCATTATAGGAGACCAGAAGAAGAGAGGGAACATGGGGCAGAAGGTTTATTTGAGCAAATTATAGCTGAAAACTTCCCTAACCTGGGAAAGGAAGTGGACATCCAAATCCAGGAGGCACAGAGAACCCCCATCAACATCAAAAAAAAAAAAAAGGCAGGCCAACACCAAGACATATTACAGTTAAATTTGCAAAATACAGAGAAAAGTAAAAAATCATGAAAGCAACAGGGAAAAGAAATCCCTAACTTACAAGGGAAGACAAATAAGGTTAACACCAGATCTCTCCACAGAAACTTGGCAAGCCAGAAGATAGTGGTATGATCTATTCAATATGCTGAACAGGAAAAAATATGCAGCCAAGAATACTTTATCCAGCAAGGCTGTCATTCAGAACAGAAAGAGAACATAAGAGCTTCCCAGACAAAGAAAAACTAAAGGAGTTCATGACCACTAAACCAGCCCCATAAGAAATACTAAAAAGGACTCTTTAAGTGGGGAAGACCAAAAGCAACAAAGACTAAAAAGGAACAGACAGAAGCTCTAGAAACAATGACTTTACAGGTAATACAATGGCATTAAATTCAGATCTATCAATAATCACTCTGAATGTAAACAGACTAAATGCTCCAAACAAAAGACACAGGGTATCAGAATGGATAAAAAAATAGTAATAATAAGACCCATCTATATGCTCCCTATAAGAGACTCATTTTAGACCTAAAGACACCTGCAGATTGAAATTGAGGGGATGGAAAACCATTTATCATGCTAATGGACATCAAAAGAAAGCCAGAATAGCCATACTTGTATTAGACAAACTAGATTTTAAACTAAAGACCGTAACAAGAAATGAAGAAGGGCATTATATCATAATAAACAGGTCTATCCAACAAGAAGATCTAATGATTGTAAACATTTATGCCCCCAACTTGGGAGTACCCAAATATATAAACTAATTAATAACAAACATAAAGGAACTCATTGATAATACAATAAGAGGGGACCTTAACACCCCACTTACAGCAAAAGACAGATCATCTAAGCAGAAAATCAAGAAGGAAACAATGATTTTGACACACTGAATTAGATGGATTTAACAGATATATTCAGAACATTTCATCCTAAAACAGCAAAATACACATTCTTTTTGAGTGCATGTGGAGCATTCCCCAAAAAAGATCACATACTGAGATATATAAAATATATAAAGACTGAGATCATACCATGGATATTTTCTGACCACAACAATGAAACTTGGTCAACCACAAGAAAAAATCTGGAAAGACCACAAATACATGAAAGGGTTAACCAGCAAATTAAAGAAATTTTAAAAATACATGGAAACAAATGAAAATGAAAACAAGACAGTCCAAAACCTTTAGGATGCAGCAGAAGTGGTCATAAGAGGGAAATATATAGCAATACAGGCCTACCTCAAGAAGCAAAAAAAAAAATCTCAAACACACAACCTAACCTTACACCTGAAGGAACTGGAAAAGGAACAGCAAATGAAGCCTAAAGCCCGCAGACGAAGGAAAATAACAAAGATTAGAGCAGAAATAAGTGATATGAAATAATATGAAATTATAAATAAAAAAACAGTTCAACAAAAGTAGGAGGTTCTTTGAAAGAATTAACAAAACTGATAAACCCCTAGCCAGACTTATCAAAAAGAGAAAGACCCAAATAAAATCATGAATGAAAGAGGAGAGATCACAACCAACACCACAGAAATACAATTTTATGAGAATATTCTGAAAAATTATATGCCAACAAATTGGACAATCTGGAAGAAATGGAAACTAGAAGAAATTCCTATAAACATATAAACTATCAAAACTGAAACAGAAAGAAATAGAAAATTTGAACAGACCCATAGCCAGCAAAGAAACTGAACCAATAATCAAAAATCTCCCAAGTCCAGGGCCACATGGCTTCCCAGGGGAATTCTACCAAACATTTAAAGAAGAGTTAACACCTATTCTTTTCTAACTGTTCCAAAAAAATAGAAATGTAAGGAAAACTTCCAAACTCATTCTACAAGGCCAGCATTACCTTGATTCCAAAACCAGACAAAGACCCCACTAAAAAGGAGAATTACAGGCCAATATTCCTGATGAACATGGATGCAAAAACTCTCAACAAGATACTAGCAAATCAAATCCAGAAGTACATTAAAAGAATTATCCACCACAATCAAGTGAAATTTATTCCTGGGCTGCAAGGGCAGGGTGGTTTAATATTCGCAAATCAATGTGATATACCACATTAATAAAAGGATAAAAACCAGACGATCCTCTCAATAGATGCAGAAAAAGCATTTGACAAAAAGCACATCATCGATTCCTGATAAAAACTCTCAACAAAGTAGGGATAGAGGGAACATACCTCAACATCATAAAGGCCATATACAAAAGACCCACAGCTAATATCCTCAATGGGAAAATACTGGGAGCTTTTCCTCTACAATCAGGAACAAGAAAAGGATGTACACTCTCACCACTGAAATTTAACATAGTATTGCAAGTCCTAGCTTCAGCAATCATACAACAGAAAGAAATCAAAGGCATCCAAATTGGCATGGAAGAAGTCAAACTTCCACTATCTGCAGATGACATGATACTCTATGTAGCAAACCCAAAAGATTCCACCAAAAAATTGCTAGAACTGATACATGAATTCAGTAAAGTTACAGGATACAAAATCAATGTACAGAAATCTGTTGCATTTCTATATACCAATAATAAAGCAGAGGGAGAAATCAATTTACATTTTACAATGGCACAATTTACCATTTACAATTTGCATATACAATTGCACCAAAAACCATACAATACCTAGGAATAAACCTAACCAAAGAAGTAAAAGATATGTACTCTGAAAACTACAGAACACTTATGAAAGAAGTTGAAGAGGACTCAAAGAAATAGAAAAGCATTCCATGCTCATGGACTGGAAGAACAAATATTGTTAAAATATCTATACTACCCAAAGCAATCTACACTTTTAATGCAATCCCTATCAAAACATCGCCAGCATTTTTCATAGAGCTAGAAAAAACAATCCTAAAATTTGTATGAAACCATAAAGGACCCCAAATAGCCAAAGCCATCTTTAAAAAGAAAAGCAAAGCTGGAGACATAATTCCAGACTTTAAGCTATATTACAAAGCGGTAATCATCAAGGCAGTATGGGACTGGCACAAAAACAGACATATAAATCAATGGAACAGAACAGAAAACCAAAAATGGACCCACAATATGGTCAACTAATCTTCGAAAAGCAGGAAAGACTATCCAAAGGAAGAAAGACAGTCTCTTCAACAAATGGTGTTGGGAAAACTGGACAACAACACACAGAAGAATGAAACTAGATCACTTTCTTATACCATACACAAAAATCAATTCGAAATGGACGGAAGACCTAATGTGAGACAGGAAACCATCAAAATCCTAGAGAACACAGCAGCAGCCTCTTTGACATCAGCCATAGCAAAAAAAAATTTTTTTAAATAGACTTTATTTTTATTAATTTTAGTTTTAGGGAAAAATTGAACTAAGGTACAGAGTTCCCATACACCCTCCCACTCCTCACCTGTTAACCCTATTATTAACATCTTACATTACAGTGGTACATTTGTGACAACTGATAAGTCATTATTGATATATTATTAACTAAAGCCCACAGTTTACATGAGAGTTCACTCTTTTTTTATGTTTTCTTTTATTTCTTTTATTTTTATTTTTTTAATTAATTTATTTATTTATTATGTTATGTTAATCACCATACATTACATCATTAGTTTTTCATGTAGTGTTCCATGATTCATTGTTTGCATATAACACCCAGTGCTCCATGCAGTACGTGCCCTCTTTAATACCCATCACCAAGCTAACTCATCCCCCCACCCCCTCCCCGCTAGAACCCTCAGTTTGTTTCTCAGAGTCCATAGTCTTTCATGGTTTGTCTCCCCCTCCGATTTCCCCCCCTTCATTTTTCCCTTCCTACTTTTTTTTTTTTTTAACATATAATGTATTATTTGTTTCAGAGGTACAGGTCTGTGATTCATCAGTCTTACACGATTCACAGTGCTCACCATAGCACATACCCTCCCCAATGTCTATCACCCAGCCACCCCATCCCTCCCACCCCCCACCACTCCAGCAACCCTCAGTTTGTTTCCTGAGATTAAGAATTCCTCATATCAGTGAGATCATATGATATATGTCTTTCTCTGACTTATTTCGCTTAGCATAATACCCTCTAGTTCCATCCATGTCATGGCAAATGGCAAGATTTCGTTTTTTTGGGTTTTTTTTTTTTTAAGATTTTATTTATTTGAGAGAGAGAGAATGAGAGATAGAGAGCACAAGAGGGAAGAGGGTCAGAGGGAGAAGCAGACTCCCTGCTGAGCAGGGAGCCTGATGTGGGACTCGATCCCGGGACTCCAGGATCATGACCTGAGCCAAAGGCAGTCACTTAACCAACTGAGCCACCCAGGCACCCAAGATTTTGTTTTTTTGATGGCTGCGTAATATTCTATTGTGTATATATATACCACATCTTCTTTATCCATTCATCCGTTGATGGACATCTTGGCTCTTTCCATAGTTTGGCTATTGTGGACATTGCTGCTATAAACATCCGGGTGCATGTACCCCTTCGGATCACTACATTTGTATCTTTGGGGTAAATACCCAGTAGTGTGATTGCTGGGTTGTAGAGTAGCTCTATTTTCAACTTTTTGAGGAACCTCCATACTGTTTTCCAGAGTGGCTGCACCAGTTTGCATTCCCACCAACAGTGTAGGAGGGTTCCCCTTTCTCTGCATCCCCGCCAACATCTGTCATTTCCTGACTTGTTAATTTTAGCCATTCTGACTGGTGTGAGGTGATATCTCATTGAGGTTTTGATTTAGATTTCGTTGATACCGAGCGATGTTGAGCACTTTCTTCATGTGTCTGTTGGCCATTTGGATGTCTTCTTTGGGAAAATGTCTGTTCATGTCTTCTGCCCATTTCTTGATTGGATTATTTGTTCTTTGGATGTTGAGTTTGATAAGTTCTTTATAGATTTTGGATACTCTTTATCAGATATGACATTTGCAAATATCTTTTCCCATTCCATAGGCTGCCTTGCAGAAAGTTTTTATCTTGATGAAGACTCAGTAGTTCCTTTTTGTTTTTGTTTCCCTTGCCTCTGGAGACATGTCTATTAAGAAGTTGCCGACAGAATGGGAGAAGATATTTGCAAATGACATATCAGATAAAGGACTAGTATCCAAAATCTATAAAGAACTTATCAAACTCTGGGCACTGGGTGGCTCAGTCAGTTAAGTGTCTGCCTTTGGCTCAGGTCATGATCTCGGGGTCCTGGGATTGAGCCCCATGTCAAGCTCCCTGCTCAGTGGGGAGCCTGCTTCTCCCTCTCCCTCTGCTGCGCCCCCACTTGTGTGCACTCCCCCTACTTGTGTGCACTCGGTCAAATAAATAAAATCTTAAAAAAAAAAAAGAACTTATCAAACTCAACACCTAAAAAACAAATAATCCAGTTAAGAAATGAACAGAAGACATGAATAGACATTTTTCCAAAGACATATAAAGGGCTGACACCCGAAAAAATGCTCCACATCACTCATCATCAGGGAAATACAAATCAAAACAATGAGATACCACCTCATACCGGTCAGAATGGCTAAAATGAACAACACAGGAAACAACAGACGTTGGCGAGGATGAGGAGAAAGGGGAACCCTCTTACATGTTGGTGGGAATGCAAACTGGTGCAGCCACTCTGGAAAACAGTATGGAGGTTCCTCAAAAAGTTAAAAATAGAACTACCTTACAACCCAGCAATTGCACTATTACGTATTTACCCAAAGGACACAAAAATTCTGATTTGAAGGGGCACATGCACCCCTATGTTTACAGCAGCATTATCAACAATAGTCAAATTATGGAAAGAGCCCAAATGTCCATCCACTGATGAATGGATAAAGAAGACATGGTATATACACTGAATATTACTCAGCCATTAAAAGAATGAAATCTTGCCGTTTGCAACAAAATGGTTGGAGCTAGAGTGTATTATGCTAAGTGAAATAAATCCAAGAAAGACAAATATCATATGATCTCACTAATATGTGGAATTTAAGAAACAAAACAGATGGACATAGGGGAAAGAAAAAAAAGAAAGAGAGGCAAACCATAAAATAGACTCTTAACTATAGAGAACAAGCTGAGAGTTGCTGGAGGGGAGGTGGGCAGGGGGATGGGTTAAATGGGTGATGGTTATGAAAGAGAGCATTTATTGTAATGAGCACTGGATGTTATGTGTAAATTATGAATCACTAAATTCTACTCCTGAAACTAATATTATACTATATGTTAACTAACTAGAATTAAAAAGTTGAAATATTAAAAAAAAAAAAGAAAATACTTGCTAATCTATTTTGCACATGAGACTTTTTCAAGAACAAGGGTAAATGGGAAGCAGTACATTGTACTTGAGTAATCACAGGCTAGTGAGAGAGAATGGTTAAATTAATAATTATGAAATAACATGATAAGTGCTATAACAGAGGCATTACCAGAGTGCTGAAGGAACCCAGAAAAGAACCAAGTTCAGGGAATCTTCAAGTACATTTGAACTGAGTCTTGAAGGAGAGTGAATAGCTAATGTTCTTTACTCACTTCCCACTCACCCAACACTGCTCTAAGTGTTTTTCATGTATTAACTCAATCACCATAACAATTCTAAGAGGTGGGTAGTCATATCATTCCTACAAATGAGAAAACTGAAGCACAGAGAGGTTAAGTCACTCACTCAGAGTCTCACCATTACTAGTGATAGAAGCAATGTTTGGACATAAGCCACCTGTCTCCTGGAATGACTCTCAACCACCACACTATACAAAAGCAGTAGGAGTTCACCAGGAAAGACAGAGGCCCTCTCTGCTGATGTAGGCTCTGTCTCAGCATTCTATAGCAGCATAGCAGGAGAACATTTGGAAGTCTGCTGAGGTCTGACTACACCCTCACTGTCTGTGGTTCTCTCAGAGTGAGGGCCTGGAACCATGATTACCACTGCAAAGAAGCTAGGAGGATACGAACATTGGAAAGATGAGCCAGACTGGAGTAGGAAATCCAGAACTGAACAGCAGATAGTCCCCCTAAGTCAGAGCCAAAAGCCAAGGAAGGTATAATAAGAAGGTGATTCGTTTAATAAAAATTTATTTCAATCTTGTCAGGCTCAACACCTATCAATCCAAGCTGAAGTTGACCCACAGCCAGAAGCTGAAGGTAGGGGACTGTGCCATCTCCCTATGTGTAGGTGATCCCACAGCTTGCAAGTTGTCATTGTTGCAAGGAAGAAAGCAGTAGCCCATACTTGAGTCCCTAGGAATTTTGCATCCCCTGCTGAATATCCATAATATCAGACTCTTAGATTCCACTCCAACCATAGGTCGTAGCCTCCTATGTGTAGAAGAGGGATGCAGTGCTCACCCACACCCAGTTTTTCTCCCCTTTCTAGACACACAAAAAGTCTACACTCCCTAGCTCCCTCACAGGCAGCCATGTGACTAGTCATAGCCAATGAAAATATGTGAAGTGATACATGTTTTTTCTGTACCATGGCATAAAAAACCTGATCTCTAGTCCTTTGCCCTGGCAATCAGAAACCACCTGCTGAGATGGCAGCATAACAAGACAAAGGAAGTGCTGCCCACAGAATTGCCTACCCCATACTGGACTTTATGAAAGCAAGAAATAAGCCTTTTCTGCCTTAACACCTGAGACTTCCAGCTTCATTTATTAATGCAACATAACTCAGCTAGTGTATATAATAAATTATATTCAAGCCTTTGCCCATTGCTGGTTTTGTTTCTACTTCTGTGTCAACCCTAAAACACATGCCACCCTCGTTTCATTATTCAGTCAAGATTAAACCTGCTATATCTAATCCAGTAGTACATACATGTGGTGACTTAAGTCAGTTATTAATTTTCACATTTTTAAATGAAGCTATAAAAACTCCTTGACCACCACCTGGAATGTCATTGTCTAAATCTGATGTCAGAATGGCCACAGAGTCTGAGTTATTTCCTAACACATCCTCCTGCTCTAGGTGGAAATCTAACAGGATGAATTTTCCAGTAATGAGGCTTGACAACTTAGCCACCACCAGGAAAAGCAGGAGTCAGGCCAGGAGAAAGGCTGCTAATTTCCTCACTGAAGTGTTGATTAGGCTTCCTGCAACTGGCCTACTCGTAGAGGGATTCTTACCAGTCCTCATCTGAACACTTTGTGAATGTCTCCTGGCTTCCCTCTACTCGCCACCCCCCACCCATACACACACAGTATTAGCAAATTAAAACAACAATATTTCCAAAAGAAGCTGTGTCCAGTGCCAGTACCCCCCCCCCATGTTATGAGAAAGCTACATTCAAGAAGTATTCAGTATAAATTCAATCAGAATTAGAGAATATCATCTTTTGGTAAATTCCAATTTACTTAGTTTGTTCCTCAAAGGGAGATGTACTCACATCTATAATTCTAGTTTCAACTTAATGACTATGACTCTCAGACAAAACAAACAAAATCGTCTTCTGGGTGCCTGGGTGGCTCAGTCAGTTGAGCGTCTAACTCCTGATTTCAGCTCAGGTCATGATCTCAGGGTCCTGGGATTGAGCCCCAAGTTGGTCTACTTGTCCCTCCCCCTCTGCTCCTCCCATTGCCCCCACCACTGCCCCGCTCATGCTCTCATTCTCACTCTCTCAGATAAATAAAAAATTCTTTTAATTGCCTTCTAATCTCTAGGACCAGTTGGGCACTCAGACACCAGACATAAGCAGACAGGACAATATACTTCTCCTCATTAGAGTTACCATGAGAAACACACAGTGAACTAGGTTTAGCAGCAGAACAAGTTCAGAGAGAACTGGCTCCTTCTCTCCCTCCCACCTCCCCCCCACCCCATTCTCAGAACTTCCTTCTCATACATTGATGATACAACCTGGAAGTGTAGATACAGATTACCACATAATTGTTATGTATCTTCTAAGAATGATTTTTAACATTTGCTTTTAATTTGTAAACAGAAATACAACTACAGATTTTTATATGTAATCCCTAATTATTATTTATAATTATTCAGGTATATAAATGGATGTACATTAACTGGTTTCAATGTTTGCCCTGGTCTTTTTATACTCTGGCTCTCCTATTTTGATCACCAACTATACCACCAACCCATCTCTTGGTCACTTGGAATTTATCCTCAAGCACTTTTTTCAACAGAGACAAATAAATAAAACCTCACCCAGAACTGCCTATCACAGAACTTTTCTGAAACTTTGCTTATCAGAGAATATATCTGTTGCTTTCACACACAAAAGACAACCTGGCTGGTTCTTGAATCACAGCTTCTTATGAACAAAATTCTTGAATCACAGCTTCTTATGAACAAAACTCTAAAGATCTTGCTTTGAGCACAGCTATGGTACAGAATGGTACAATTCTGGATGACTTTATCTTTCTTCTTTTGGCACTCTGGCATTATCTATTTGTTCCTCACTGAACACATGTTGTCATAATAAGAAAAAAATTTAATAAAACCAACAGATTTGTGATTAGCACTGATTATTACATCCCCACATTCTTCTGGATGTTGAAAGGCATGCCCATAATTGCTGCAGGAGGAACTCAGGTGTAGGCCACATATAAATCACTGATGATATGAGTGATATTACTACACAGTAATTTTATGATTAACAAAAATCAACACTGGGATTTAATATCTTATTATTTAGAGAAAAATGGTAGTGCATTTGTAACACATAAGATGAAAACATCAGATGTCCTCAAACCTCTCCAGATAGCCACAAGTCAAAACTCTGAAATCTGAAGGCCACAAGGTCTTGCAATAATCAAGCTCTAGTTCTAACCTCCCCTAGGCTGCGCAAACTTAATCACCTCTTTATTCAGAAAAACAAGGATCCAACCCCCCAAAAAGAAATATGTCAAAACTGATTATACTTTGGAGGAGGTCAGACAGAGAAGGAATATAGCATAGTTTTTAAAAACACACTATCTAGGTTCAGATGACCTGATTTCAAGTCTGATTGTACTTGTGAGTAACCCTGAGCAAATCAACAACTATCTGCAAAATCAGGATAAGAATAAAATCTCCCTTATGGGATTATTGAAAGAATTAAGTGAATTAAAATAAAGCACAATACCTGGCATATAGGAAGTGTGAACTAAGTGTTTACAATGAACAAATGAGTGGCACAACATAAAAGTTACAGGCTGCTGGGGCGCCTGGGTGGCTCAGTCGGTTAAGCGACTGCCTTCGGCTCAGGTCATGATCCTGGAGTCCCGGGATCGAGTCCCGCATCGGGCTCCCAGCTCAGCAGGGAGTCTGCTTCTCCCTCTGACCCTCCTCCCTCTCATGCTCTCTGTCTCTCATTCTCTCTCTCTCAAATAAATAAATAAAATCTTTAAAAAAAAAAAAAAGTTACAGGCTGAACTTATATTATTTGACATGTCCCCCAGGAACATCTATTACCATCAAGGTGAGTAGAACAAGCAATCTTACTGCCATTGCAAACCAGTTAGACAAGCTGAAGGAAGATGATGGGGACTGGTTCAAATCAGGAGACTTCTTGGTGCCAGAACTAGAGTCAGCTATTCTGGGCCACTGTGCTGTTCCCTACACTAACCTACCAAGATACCCTGCCATTGAGTCTCCTTGTTCAGAGACAGCACCACTGCAGATCTTATTCCCACACGTCAGGTGAAGCCACCCAAAGTCTGCAAGGTAAATACAGGGAAAGTCCTTAAAATATCCCTCTATAAAATGAGGGAATCCTACTTCAGTTTTGTTTTGTTTTTATGATTTATTGTTAGGGCACAGGAAACGTTTTGTTTGTTCTTCTTCCTAGGAATTATAAATTTCTCAACTTCCTTTCTTTCAAGGGGAAGTTGGTCCAAACCCACAACTAGAACCCCACATGGAAATTCAACATTGTTATTTAAAGCAATAAGATTGAAGAAGCAGTTTTTCATTTCACCTAGCATCTTGTCAGAGCGCTAGAATCTCTCAGCCCTCTGGTCTCACAATTAACATGTTGGGACAATCTAAATTAAAAGGGGTTTTTTTAATTAATTAATTAATTAATTAAATAGGGTTTTACTCTCACATACACTAACCCATAATAGGAAAATCCATGAGGCTCAACACCCTGGAGTACCCCCCCCCCCAAAGAACCTCTAAAAGGGGGAGGGAGCTATAAGAACACAAGCTCCAAAGACTCCTCTACCTACCATCCAGGTGAGGCTACACAATAGACTTAACCTCTCCAAGGAGAGTATTTGCATCTGCACAATAGAGATGTAATGATACCTACCTCATAAGGTTGTTGTAAGGATTAAATGAGAATATACATCTATTGTACTTACCACAGTGCCCTACATGTTTACTATGGGCTTCATTTTCATAGCCAGGCAAGAATAAAAACTCCCTAAGCTCAAGTATAAATGATGCCACACCAAACAGTGTACAAAGTCACTGTGCAAGTCCTGATGGCTTACATCTCTTTATCTGAAGAACTTTATATGTCATAATATACAATAGACTATTTGCATATTCCCAGGACCAGCTCTTGTTTCACTTTTTTTGTAGAGCCCCTAAAACTTTGTGGCAGTTCATCTTGCTCCATGATGAAGCATTTTCTTACAAGTCCAGTGTCCAGTTGACTTTTGATCTTTATTAGTCAAAATCATGAAATCCAACTTTGTTTCCATGTTTCATTGGGAATGCAACTGGAAAAACAGCTGTGGTGATGGCTTGCTGACTTTTAGGCTAAACTCAGCTAAAGGAGTTTGCCTAGAAATCTCCATTTTGCTCAAGAAAAGCCCAGTATTTCTCAGAATTCCAGAAACACCAGATCACCCCCCAGAGCATAGGGAAGCCTCTTCTAGCCTAGGATGTGGAAACTCCTAAGACTGCCAGTATCACTTGGCCCAACTGGAACTGGCTAGTTCTGACCTTTGGAGAAAGGAACCACAAGGGAGACAGGCAGGCTCATGTACTTGGTCATGGCTGGCTGTGAGCCCTGGATCTCTAGGGTCTGAGTGCATCTTACAATATATGGAATTCACCCCAGGTGCTTAATAGTAGACCTGGCAGTTAGGTGGTCCTTACATCCTCGTGCTTTAAGGGAGAGGCTGAAGCTGCCAGCAAGACCTGTTTATTCTCCCTACAACTCCTCCTCCTACTCTCCCAAAGTTGGGTTTATTTTCAGTAAGAGATTCATATCTGCAATGGGACTGAGCAAATGCTGTGGTTGAGTAATACCTGGAAAAGGGTATTACTCGAGATAGAATTCACAACCAACCAACAAACCAAGCCAAGAGGTTCACACTTTAATACCTGCCTTCCTTGACCTTGGTAATTTGGAGGGGAACTTTCTAGTCATCACTGCTCTCTCTTGCCTGTATCTCTGCCCATTTGCTCCCTAGATTTCCACCTCCAACTCCCTGTATATCCTTCCTTCTCTCCCTTTCAAATAGAATCTGAAAGCATGACAACATAGAGCCAAAAAAAAAAAAAAAAAAAAAAAAAAACAAAAAAAAAAAACTTTATAAAAATTCTGCAAAATAATAATTTAGATGTGATCTCCTTGGAAGTGAGGCACATTCATGGTAAAGAATGTAGTTCAAAGACCCAGCACAAATATATATTGAAATGTTCATACTATTTCTTTTGAAAGCCCCTGAGTCATATTACAACAGGCATAGCTTTTCTCTCTCTCTCTCTCTCACTCCCCCCCGCCCTTGTGTGTGTGTTTTGTTTCTTTTCTTTTGTCATTGAGATAAAGAGAGGTACCAGTACCTCCCATTCAGGAGCCCATTATGACCAATGAACCCATCACAACCAGAGAATCTTCTTTCCCACAAACCTCATACTATCACATCACAGAACAAAGGCAGGAGGCTCCATCCTTTACATTTATTCACTGATGCAAGGATTCTGCCCACTCCTTACCCACTGTCTGATTTCTCACCAAAGGAGCATTAGCAAGTTGAAAGATTTATATTCTGTGAAATATTTCACTTGTCATCAGTCAGGGGCTCCAAGCTCCCTGGATGTGCTGGTCACTTCCAGGAAGACTCCCTAAGCTTCCCTCATAGGCAAGGCCACACTGCTCCCAAGTGGCTTCTGTAGAGAAGCAGGAAGCCAGAAATGGCTATGACTGGATGCTCTTCAGACTCACCAGGGCCTGCCTCACTGTTAAAGAGCCCATCTCTGTAAACCCAGCCCTAGAAACTTTCAAGTGGTCAACACATTGGAGATCTCAGCCTCTCACAACTCCAGGAAGGCCTTTTGTCGTGTCAAAGAGGGCAGTCATTATATATTTTTAATACACCAAGAAAGCTTCAGGCTGGTCTAACAAAACAAAGTCTAGCATTCAACCTAGGTTTCATAGTAGTGGGAGTCTGTTAACATATAAGGGTAAGGAGGCCCTCCCCACCCCCCCAAAAAAAAGGCAAAAAGGAAAGAGAAGGTCAAAGTAATTGGAGACTAAAAATGCAATTATCAGTACCTATTGCATAGGACTGTTTGCACCCCAGAGGCAGCTCCTTACTCCTTATGAATCTACTTAGTTTCTGAAGGTAAAGCAGTCTTAATAAGCAAAATCTCCTTCAAGCTTGTCTTTTCTCAACAATTAAAAATGCAAGCTATCTTTATAATTAGTAATTCTTGTAATTTTGTAATTTTGATTGTTACTGCACCCCAAAGGGGACTGACCATTATTTCTAATACTGTGATCAGTCGTGCTCAAAGTTTAGAGCAATATCACCTCATTAATTCTCAATTGACAGGAGAAGCTTCGTAAGATAAGATGCCCCCCCCAAAATTTCTCAGAGATACCTCCAAGCCCTTCCAATGCCTGAATCACCTGAGGAATTCTTAATGTTCCAAAAACGCCCAGCCGCACTCCAGGTCAATTAAATCAGAACCTCTGCAGGTGGAACCGGCCATCAGTGTTGTCTGAAGTTCCACAGGGGCTTACAACCCACAGACAAGTAAAGAACTACTCCCTTAGACTGGGATTCTTGTTTCTAGCTGTATGTAAGAATCAACTGGGGCAACTCTAAACAATATCCACTCCACGACCCCACCCCAAAGCAATCGAAACACAATCTCTGCTAATGGCGCCTCAGTGTTTTCAGCTCCCAGGTCATTCTGAAGTTACGGTATTTGATTAAATGGTTTCATTACAAAAACGTTTTCAGAAAAAGAAAAAAATGAGAAGTAAAAACATATATTTTAAACAGGCATAATACCAAATCCTACCTTTCAGAAATAACCACAAGTTACCCCACTTTAGCTGAGGTAAAGAACGGGGCAATGAGAAAATATGTAAATAAAAGAATTCGTACTCACAGCTCTTGAATTCAAAATCTCCACCACTTTCCCAAACTCTCCTCAAGCAGTTCGGGGGCTGAGAGGGTGCACCCCAGCAGCGCTCAAGCCCGTATATACGCATGCACGCACAGAGGCGCACGTGCGCGTACACGCGCTCACGCACACACGGATATACCGTCCTCTAAACTTGGTTTGGGGAGACGCTGCCGTCCTTTTCATCAGCAAGGGCACGTTTTATAATTTCATTTTGTGGGTGCCTAAATTACAAACATTTTGCTCACCAAAGTAGATTTATGAAGTAACAATTACCTCATTTGGCCATTTTTGAAATTAATCATAGGGTTATGTAACTCCCAACCAAAGCTACCGATTAGAATAAAATAACCCGAGCCCAGCACCAAGTTGTTATAATGCCATCCTAGAGAAAGAAAAAAAAAGGTGATGCCTTTTGAGATTGAGCAATTTACCTTAGTGTTTTGTTTTGTTTTGTTTTGTTTTAAGAAATTTGAAAAACTAAAATACAGGAAACAAATCACTACCATTGACAGCCTGGGGATACTTAAGAGGGAAAAGGAAATAAGATGGATAACAAATTTCCCTACAGCTGTAGGTTCAAAGGAGGGGGGAGTATAAGCACAGGGTTCCACTATAATGCCACAATTGTTAAGAATTTTATTTTGTCAATAATTATTTGTAAATCTTTGGCCAAATCAAGCTATTATCTCTGGACCATATTTTCCCATTTGTAAATGAAAGGATTAAGGCTAAGGCAGGGTTTCTCAACCTTGGCACTACTGACATCTTGGACAGGATACTTCTTTTTTATGGGAGCTCTTCTGTGCATGGAGGATGTTTGGCAGCATCCCTGGTGTCTACCCACTAGATTCCAGTAGGATACACTTTCCCCTGGCCCAGTTGTTAACTATCAAAAATGTCTCAAGACATTGCCAAATGTCCCCTGAGGAGCAAAATCAGCCCTGGTCGAGAACCACTGGTTTAAAGTAATTTTTAATGTCTCTTTATTTTTAAAAGTTCGCAGTGTGAAAACTCTGGGAAGACAAATTGGACATATCAGGGAATGTGCACGTAAAAATCCAAAGATGAGAATGTGTGAAATTATTCTGTAAAGCAGAGGTTCTCAATCTTGGATGAATATTAGAATTACCTGAGGAGCATTTCAAATTCCTAGTCTGGAGGGCCCAGAGCACGGTCGGGCATTCACATCCACACCACAGGTGCTCCATCTCCCACCATGAGCCACAATTCCCAGCACTTCTTCCTGGGTGCCCACAACAGCATCCCCCCAACCTATGAGATGCTCAAGGAGGAGCACAAGGTGGCTGTACTCGGGGTGCCCCAGAGCTCAGCTCCCGTGACAACCACTGTGATCAACATCCGTAGTGAGACAGCCGTGCCCACCATCTTCATGAACTGGTGCTGCCTGGGCTTCATGGCCTTCGCCTACTCCGTGAAGTCTAGGGACCGGAAGATGGTGGGTGACATGTATGGGGCCCAGACTTATGCCTCCACCGCCAAGTGCCTGAACATCTGGGCCCTGGTCTTGGCCTCCTTCTGACCATCTCATTCATCATTTTTTTTGTCACTGGATCACTGATGATTTCCCAAACAATTTCAGAGATCATAAAACATTATGGAGGGTACTAGTAGCTGCCAGTGGCCTGAGGTTATCACCTCTGTCACAGCATTTTATGTACGTGTCAATCTACCATTGTAGTCAATAAAGCACTTGTGTGTGGGAAAAAAAAAAAAATTCCTAGTCTCAA
Source organism: Neomonachus schauinslandi (assembly GCF_002201575.2). Taxonomy (NCBI): domain Eukaryota; kingdom Metazoa; phylum Chordata; class Mammalia; order Carnivora; family Phocidae; genus Neomonachus; species Neomonachus schauinslandi. Next base: position 55,668,633 of record NC_058412.1, read on the forward strand.
GGTCAAACCCCTGACGAATTAAATCAGAACTCTGGGGGTTGAAAAAAGTTTGGGATTCCAGTGGGCAGCAGTTTGAGGACCACTGGAGAAGAGCTTAGTATGAGACAGAAATAACAATAAATCTGTTCATCATTTCTCATTCTGGTAATACTTCAATTCAATTAGCAAGAAAACCAAAAATCCAGTCTATGCTGGCATTTTCGTAACACTGGGAAACAGGCCATCTTAAATCAAGCCAATCTCAAACTTTCACTTTAAATGAGGCTTACACCTATTTAGAGGAGAGGTACATGGGCATAAAGAAACCTAAACAAAGTCAAAAAGCCCAGTATCTCTGAAGGAGGTGCCACCATTCATCCCTCAAATCCTGTTCCCTGCAGTTATTGATCAGAGACCATGGCAGCCATTTTCTCCAAACCATGACTGTCGAGTCCATTAATCATGATCAACAGAGATTATCTGTTCCACTTTATCAAGTAAATGACAATCTCATCAAAAGAAAATGTGTGCACTCCCTGGAGGAGGAAGATACACCCTACTCATCTGTGAGTGAAATCAGTCTATGTGGCCAGAGTTGGAAGAGACCTAGACACCCACCCAATGGGACAAAGAACTATCAACATGATTTAACACAAATATGACATAAGCAGTTCAAAGGAGCTACTGTAAAGTGGCTAAAGAACGCTTGACTATCTCCTGGGGAATCTATGCTAATTAACTTGATATTCTTTGCAAAGTGCTCATAGTTACCTAGGAAGAAAGTTGTGACATAAAAATATACAATTCCCTTTACTGTAATTTTTGTTTGCTGTTATTTGCACAAACAAATATCATTGGCATCCAAACTTTTTCGCACATTTAATCTGTGCCAGGCCCTGTGATAAGCATTTTGTATAAATTATTTCATTTAATCTTCACAATAACCTAACTACTTGGTATTATTATTATTAATATTATTATTATTATTATCCCTCTTCTATAGTTGAGGAAATTGAGGTGTGGAGAGGTTGAGTTGCCCAAGGACCTGCTGCCAGCAGCCACAGGAATGAGAATTAAAACTCAGGCAGTCTTACTACAGAGCCTAAATTCTTGAACATCATGTAATTGGCCTCATGAGTCTTCTATTCATTTGTAAGATCATGAAACTAGTAACTTGGCATAGCAGTCTTTCAATCATAGATTTCAAAACACTTTTAAAACACATAGTATGTAGGCTTATACATGTATGATCCAAATGAAGAAATGTTATGCCAGTGTTCGGCAGCACAGCTACAGACCACCTAAATCAGAATGACTTAGAGGAGTTTGTTTAAATACAGAGTACTAGGCCCCATCCCATACCTACCATATCAGAACTTGAGATGCGAAGAAGTCAGGGTGGGAATCTGCATTGTGAACAAGGCCTCCCGGTGGTATTTTTGCCCTTTGGGTTTTTTAGGGGGTTTTTTTGGGGGGGTTTATTATGTTCAGTTAGTCACTGTATAGTACATCATATTTTTGCCCTTTGAAGTCTGAGAACGATTCCCCTAGAATGGCATACCTTTGCATCCACAAAGCATAGCCTCATGCCTGTAAAACTTTAGAAAGAAAATTTATCTCTCCAGAATCAAAATACAGAGAAAATGTAAAGATCAATTTTAAGAGCCAGAAGATTCCCAGTAAGGCAGCCTCCTTAAAGATCCCTGGATGTATTTTAACATATTCATTTTAAGACATAAACCCACTTACCCAAACACATCATACTTTGCCCTGAGAACTGCCTTTCTCTGGAGACCAGAAATCTGGTTTATGAATATCACTTAAGCTGTTACTCAAAGCCTTCAGCACACACACAAACACACACACACACACTCAAACACACACACACATCCGTGCACGAGTTTGAGTAAACACTATGTAACCTGAAAATGAAATTGCTCTCAAATAACCATTATGATTTTTCTTATATGCTCACATTACAATAAAACTCAGAGTGAGAGCTATCAGTGGAGATGGAAATTACAGACCATGCGTTCTTCTACTATATATGAGCCCTTAAGGGTTGGGATGGCATTTTATTCCTCTTTACATCTCCAGTTTTAAGCACATAGTAGGCAATTAATCCAGTTTTTTGTTAAGAAAGAAGAAAGGAGACTTCAAATGAATCAGTAAGCAAATCAATTCCCTGATGAGAAGGAGCCTCACAGGTCATCTCTTACCCTACACAGCCTTTGGACAAGACTGCTGTCCAAATACAAGAGAACACAGGAAAACAACCAACTTCACACTTTCTCAAATCTTGAAGCCATGCCTCCTTTCAACAAAAGATAATCACCCCAACTTCTGCAGCACACACATACAACCCAAAGTAAGCCTCCAAATGAAAAATGAAAACCAAAATAAAACATATTGAGGAAGGAAGAGAGAGAGAAGACAGATTGTGGTTAAAAAAATAAAAACAATAACAGTATACAACACACCAGGGGTTGGGAAAATATCAAATTTTCATTTTACAGCAAATATTGTGTTGAGTTTTGCTTCATTCTGCTATTCATGAGTTTCATATTCTTCCTTGCATTAAAACATATTTATGCTGCTTCATTCCCTCCAGTCTCCGTGCAACATGAATATTCACATAACCACTATAAGCTGCAAATGTGTACACACACACACACACACTGCTACATCACACTCAGAGATCAGTCTCTTAATTCTTGGGAGATCATGTACTTAAATAATTTCTAAACTGCTGTGAAATGAATCCGAGGGATGATACTACTCAAACAGCATCAGAGAACCTGTGTGGGGTTGGTTTCCAGCCACTGAATAATTCTGACTTAATGTATTCAAAACGTCTTACTCAGGTTCCCACACAGTCACATCAAACCATAAACATCCAGACCTTAAAGAGATCCTAGAATTGTCTGCTTCAGCATCCCTCATTTTGAGACAAGGAAATAAGCTCAAAGTGAAACTGCTTGCCCATAACCAGATGATATGTTGGTGCCTGAGCATCCAATCCAGTCGTCTCTCTACTGTGCCATATTGGGACCAATATTTTGCACTTAATAGATAGTTAGCTGGCAGTTCAACAAGAAAATTCACCTAGAGATCTCTTGGTAATGACTGCAAGATCTAAATTCAATTTCTATAAATAATTGCCAATTTTTGTTACAGTTCCTGAAGAATGCTGGACTCCAATATTCAGTATTGTAATAAATGAATTCTAGCTCTTCTTTTTTGTTAACCTCTTTTTTAAGTGTTAGCAGCTAATGGAAATAAAATATTAAAAAGAACAGAGACTTTAAGGTTCAGAAAATCGACCAAGTAGGTATTCCCATTGGCTACATGCTTTCATTTCATAACTCCAACCCTGGCCATATTTGAAGAGGTGATATCCTCTAACCCAGTGCTTCTCAAACTTTAATGTCTCATAAACCTGAAAAAAATGCAAATTATGATTCAATAGGTTGGGGGGACTTGAAAGTCTGCATGTCCAACAAGCTCCCAGGTGAATTTGATGCTGCTGGTCACAGGACCACATTTTGAGTAGCATCCACAATGATCGAGGTATTGACACCACGCAAAACAAGGTGGCAAAGAGTAAAACATCAGTGAGCAGGGCCTGAAAGCAATCCTTATAAAGAAAATGGCAGCACTGGCCAACCAAAGTTAGTTACCAGCTAATAAAATAATGCCCTCTGGGCCTTAGGTCTACCTTATCTAGACGTCAATGTCAGAAAAACCCACCATGTGATCATTCAATGGCAATAAGTTCTACTTATTCAGGAAATTCATCTCCAAGAAATAAATCAGGAAGCACAAAGGCAGTAGAGGTTGTAATTCTCTGCATTAATACTTGGGAGCAAAGAATAAATGAAACCAGAGCACTTTCAATTGCTTATAAATAATTTCAACACCAAGTACAGAGAAACAGATCTTTAACCATTCAGCCAAAGAGTGCAACACCAGGTCCAGCCTATCCTTAGTTTACTAAACAAGCCAAACCATCATGTCTAACAACTTTGCTTGGAAAATAGGTTTTGTGCCAGATGGACATTTATTTCAGAAAATCAAATGGGCAACTTAATTGCAACCTTTCTGATTAAGCAGATCCTAGCCATTCTATGAACATGCGTCCAACCTTTCCCCCAGGGAATTTAGTGGTAACATGGAGAGCATGACCGTTTATTTGGCTTAAGGAACACATTAATTTATCTGGTTTATAGAATTTAAACATCTGACGAATGACAGTGGGGTTGATTTTATTCATCAGCTAATTGCTTTGCCACCTGGAGCTGAAGCTTTATATATGCAGCTTATAAAAGATCTGAAAAGGATCTCAATTATTCTTTAATTTGTTCCTTGAATATAAAGTAGGAAAATCTGGCTTAATCAAACATTGTCTCAATTCTACTGGGATATGTCTAGTTACCTTATAACAAGGTAAGCTTTCATTTAATCATATGATATGATAATTCCCCACTTTCAAGCCAAGTATCCTCTTAGTTACAATCAATTTTCCACTGAAAAAATAAACATTGTCTCTTGACTAAAATCCCAGTAGAGAAAAATAGCCCTTTTTAATGAAACTCGCTGCTAATACACCACACTAGGAATTTCTGTGTAGGAATCCATTAAACCCCTTAATTTGACATTGCTGGTAAATTGCAGAATAAAGCAAGTTCCATGAACAATTCTCTATGCACATGGCCATTCTTGGCACACATAAAAGAAATAGATAATGAGTGCACACACACACACACAAGCATTACTGGAATCTATTAAATCTCACTTAATAAATGTTTTAATCAAGTTGAATTCTACAATTTATCTGGGAGGGGGAGGAGAAACTAGCAGTCATGCAATGTCTTTAATTGCACCGAGTGAATCTGAAATACCAACATGTGCTTGAAGGCTGCTAAAAATCCCAAGACATAAAAGCAGTAACTGGCAGGCAACTGGGACACCTCCTGAAATGTAATCTTGCAACAAGCTGAGAGTTAAAAATGTAATGCCATTATTTTAGTGACCCAGGGTATTATGGATTTAAAGCCAAGTATTTGGCCCCCCATCTTCCTCATCTCTTAAATGTCATACAGCTTCTGGGATGGGTCAAGTCAAGAGAACGGGGGGGGCAGGCATGGCACAGGCTTCCTGGAGCAAAGCAGGTCAGCAACTAGCACCCCATCTGAGAAGAAGGGGGGCATCTGAGGCCTATGACAGGTGAATGGTAGAGGTACAGGCAGACAGGTGGCAATAGACACAGTCACTGGGAGCAGGGACTTGGATTCAAAAGTAGATCCCCTGTTCAGAGAAACCCTGCTGAAAACAAAGGAGAACTCAAATCCATGAGGAATTGTTCTGTGTGGTAAGTCAAGGTACCAGAAGAAAACTCAGGCAAGTGGGTATGTCACAAGCATCCAAAAGCAGATAAGGTTCCAAACAAGAGATTTGACCATAAGCAATAATGTACAGGACCAGGGAATGGCACAGGGATGCAATTTTAGAGTAAAACCAGCTGCATGTCATCATCTTCCAAAGCACTTAACACTGGGCCTTCCTTAGAAGTACTTTATTCACAGGGTGCCTGGGTGGCTCAGTCGTTAAGCATCTGCCTTCCGCTCAGGTCATGATCCCAGGGTCCTGGTATCAAGCCCCGCGTTGGGCTCCCTGCTCGCCAGGAAGCCTGCTTCTCCCTCTCCCACTCCCCCTGCTTGTGTTCCTGCTCTCTCTCTCTCTCTCTCTCTCTGTCAAATAAATAAATAAAATCTTTAAAAAAAGAAGTAGTTTATTCAATAAATAGTAAAGTGTAGTCAAATAAAGCCTTGAATATCAGGACTAAAAGAGATCCTAAGCAATACTAATCCACTGAATGCATGGATAACATGAGTCTTTCAGATGTCTAAAGACAGAATAATTTAGAAGGTAAGAGCTTGGACTTTACAGTCAAAGTCCTAACCCTATAACTCAATGGGTGTGTTTCTTTGGGCAGTTTTTGTGCCTCTATAAAAGGAGATAATAATAATAATAATAGTACCTGTTTCATAGGGTTGTTGTGAAAATTAAATGAGATAATCCATTGATAGCAATTATAACAGTGTCTGGTATGTGTGATGACTTAATAAATGTTGCATTGTATATCATCATCCTTATCATCACCATCACCATTGTTATGAACTGAATTGTGTCCCCCCGAAAATTTTCATGTTGAAGCCCTAACCCCCAGTGTGACTGTATTTGGAAACAGGGCTGGTAAATAGGTAATTAAGATTAGAGGAGGACAACAGTACGGAGGTTCCTCAAAAAATTAAAAACGGAGCTACCATATGATACAGTAATCCCTCTCCTGGATATATACCTGAAGGAAAATTACCTTGAACATATATCTGCACTCTCATGTTTATTGTACCATTATTCACAATAGTCAAGATATGGAACCTAAGTGTCCATCAGTGGATGAATGGATAGGAAAATGTGGTATTACATACAGTGGAATATTATCCAGCCATAAAAAAGAAGGAAATCATGCCTTATGGTGGTAACATGGATGGATCCTGAAGGCATCATACTAAGTGAAATAAGTTAGATAGGAAAAGACAAATACTGTATGTTCTCATTCATATGTAAACTCTAAACAAGCCAAACTCAAAGAAATAGAGTAGAATGGTGGTTGCCAGGGACTGGAGTGGTGTGGAGAAAGGGAATAGGGATGCTGGTCAAAGGTACAAACTCCCTGCCCTAAGATAAATAAGTTCTGGGGATCTTAGGTACAGCATGGTGACTATAATAAATAATATTATATTATATACTTGAAAACTGTCAAGAGAGTAGGCCTTAAAAGTTATCACCAGACACACAAAAATGGTAATTATGTAAGGAGATGGAGGTGTTCATCAACTTTATTGTGGTAATCTTTTCACAAGATATACACATACCAATCATCATATTGTACACCTTAAACTTACATATGTTATATGTCAATAATATCTCAATAAAACTGGGAAAACATTTTTTAAAATACCCAGAGATAAAATTATGTGGTCTCTGGAATCTGCTGCAGATCAATTCCATGGGAATCGGATTGTTTATGAGCTGATACTTTTTGAGGCAAGGTGATAGATACATGGGAGTGGGTTTTTCTGTTCTCTCTGCTTTTGTAGATTATTTTTAAAATTCAAAGAAATCTTTTTTTTTAATATTTTATTTATTTATGTGACAGAGAGAGACCTCGAGAGCAGGAACACAGGCAGGGGGAGTGGGAGAGGGAGAAGCAGGCTTCCTGCGGAGCAGGGAGCCCGATGCGGGACTCGATCCCAGGACCCTGGGATCATGCCTGAGCCAAAGACAGACGCTTAACAACTGAGCCACCCAGGCGCCCCAATTCAAACAAATCTTTAGTAAAAATACTCTGTTCATCATTCACATCATAAGGCTTAGAAAACAAAACATTACAAACATGTTTTTAAGTTAAATGAGGTCATACAGGTGGACCGTCATCCAATATGATTGGTGTCCTTATCAGAAGAGGGGAGAACACCAGGGATGCGAGCACATAAAGAAATGACTACGTGAGGACACAGCAACAAGGTGGCTATCTGCAAGCCCAGGACAGAGGCCTCAAGAGAAACAACACCTCTGGCACCTTGATCGTGGGCCTTCGGACTGCAGAACTGTGAGGAAATACATTCCTGTTATTTAAGCCACCCAGTCTGTGGCATTCTGTTATGGCAGCCCTAAAATGCTAATATAGTCACTATCATTATTATCTGGTCCAAGTCCATTGCCAACTAAAGGTGGTGGCAAGATGAGGACCCAGCCTTAATACTCTTTCCATCAGCTCCTCCTGCCACATTATTTCCCCAAATTCCCTATTTGGTCTCTTATACTAAAACATTAGCTCCTTATCTGGTAAGAAGAGGCTAAGATATTATTCAAGAAAACAGAAAGTGTAAGAAACGTAAATCTGAGAGGAAATCAAGTGTCTGTCTCAAAGAGAGCTGCTAGTTCTAAAATGTATACCTTCCCCTACAGATACCCAATAAGCTTAAACAGGTCTAAAGTAGCTGCATTGAGGAAGCTAGGCCTCCAGGGCACAGGCTAGAGCCAGTACACAGGGGGCATCTCCTCACCAGAACAGGAGCATTCCAAGGAGCTGACCTGGATTTTTTGATCCTTAACCAGACTTCAAGTCACCTCAGTGGCTGCCACTGTAGTCTTGCCTTTCTGCCTCACCTGAAGTTCCACATAGGTTGGAAGACTCCCTCTGCAGACAGGGCTCATTTGTTCCACAAGCAGTTCTGCCTCCCTAAAAAGTGGATGGACTCAGTCATCAAGGTGCCTAAAGCATGGATTGAAATGCAGGATGTACAATTGGTTAGAAATCCACTAGAGATCAACAAATGGCACTGGCACAACTAGAGAGCCACATGCAAAAAATAACTTGGACCCTTCTCTCACATCATGTACAAAAATTGACTCTAAATGAATCAAAGACCAAAATATAAGTACTAAAGCTACAAAAGTCTTAGAAGAAAACAGGGAAAAATCTTCATAACCTCAGATTTGCCAATGGCTTCCTAGATGTGACATCAAATGCATGAGCAACAAAAGAAAAAAAGATAAATTGGACCTCATAAAAATTAAAAGCTTTGTGCATCAAAGGACACTATCAAGAAAATGAAAAGACAATTCACAGAATGAGAGAAAATATTTGCAAATCATATATATGATAGCAGATTTAAATCTAGGCTATATAAAGAACTTTTACAACTCAATAACAAAAAGACAAATAACCCAATTTAATAATTGGCAAAGGATCTGAATTGACATATTGCCAAAGAAGCTATGCAAATAGCTAATAAGCACATGAAAAGATGCTCAACATCATTAATCCCTGAGAATATGAAAATCAATATCACAATGAGATACCACTTCACACCTACTAAGATGGTTATAATAAAAAATATGACAATAACAAGTATTGGCAAGGATGTGGAAAAATCAGAACCCTCATACACTGTTGGAGGGAATACAAAATGGTACACTTTCTAAAACAGTCTGTCAGTTAAGCATATAGTTGCCATATGACCCAGCAATTCTACTCCTAGTTTCTTCCCAAGAGAGATGAAAATATATGTCCACACAAAAACTTGTACATGAATGTTTACAGCAGTATTATTCATAATAGCCCAAAGGTGGAAACAACCCAAATGTCCATCAATTAATTAATGGATAAACACAATATAGTATACCCATACAAGGAATATCAAATGGAATACAAAAAAGAAAGAAGTACTGATACATGCCACAAGATGGATGAATCTTGAAAACATTATGCTAAATAAAAGAAGCCAATGACAAAAGAGCAAATATTATATGAAATGTTTGTATCAAATGTTCAGAAAAGGCAAATCTATACGGACAAAAAGTTGATTAGTGGTTTCCTAGATCTGGGGGCTGGGAGTAAAGTATGGAGGTTCTTTTTGGGGTAGTAAAAATGTTGTGTGATCATTGACTGTGATCATGGTTGCACAGCTCTGTGAATAAAGTGGATTGTAAAAAAAAAAGTAAAAAAACAAAACAATAAAATGGATTGTACACTGTAAATGGGTGAATTGTTTGGTATGTGAATCTTATCTCAATAAAGTTGTTCCCAAAAAATGCAACAGTCCCCTCTGTGTCTTAAACATTCCATATTTTGTACTCTCTCCGCCAGAAGGCCCATTTGCAATGCACAAGTATGCCTCTGTACCACCTTGCAGGTCAAGCTCTCATTTTCAATCCTGTGCTCTTGGCCTTCCAAATTCCCTGTATATCCACAGTTCTCCTTAATCTTCCTTTTTTTTCCTTCTTTTTTTATTTAAATTCAATTAGCCAACATATAGTACATCATTAGTTTCAGATGTAGCGTTCAGTAATTTATCAGTTGTGTATAACACCCAGTGCTCATCACATCATGTGCCCTCTTTAATGTCCATCACCCAATTACCCCATCCCCCCCACCCACCTCCCCTCCAGCACCTATCCTTCCTAAAGAACATTTTATTTGCCAGAATTCCACCATTTTTTCCAAGATAACTATTTGGTATCTTAATCACAGATAACAAGTCGATTTCCAATAAAGCCAAAATTGAAAGGTCGAGAAGATCAAACTTCCGCTCTCAAATCTTTTGCTCCAAGCAGACAGATGTACCAGCTGCAGGTGGAATGTATGTCACACAAAGAACATATATTTTCTTCCCTATTTTCAGATACTAACAGTTCAGATATCCAGTAAGGTTTGGGATTTCTAAATTCACTTTATTAGAATTAAAAAGTAAATTACCAGAGTGGAAACTATCTGTATAACCAGCAAGAAAACAGCAAATTAACCTCCCACCCTATGCCTATAATGAACAATTACCACCACACTCTCTAGTAGTTAACCATTTCTACATGCTATACGCATTCAAAATTATCTGTCTTTATTGAGCTTCCAAACTCAGTTATTGTCTGAGTTTTATACCATGGACATCTGCTCCTTAACAGTAAACCAGATTGTCGGGGTACCATAAAGTATCCCCCTGAATAAGTGCAGTTAAAGAGCTCTTTGAGAGCTCGAGTAAGTCAGCCTATCTTTCTCAGGCAGAAAAGAGGGGATCAAAATAAATAAGCAAAACAAAAAAGTAAGATGATAGAATAAGGATCTTGGCTTTTGTTATTGCTTCCTTTCTTCCCATCTCTCCTACACATCTCCAAAAATATAATTTCAGAGAAAACAATAGAGTGATTTTTCTTTAAAATGAAGAGGAAAAGGGGTGCCTGGGGGGCTCAGTCATTAAGCGTCTGCCTGCAGCTCAGATCATGATCCCAGGGTCCTGGGATCAAGCCCTGCGTCGGGCTCCCTCCTCGGTGGGAAGCCTGCTTCTTCTCCCTCTGCCTGCCGTTCTGCCTACTTGTGCTCTCTATCTCTCTGTCAAATAAATCAATAAAAGCTTTAAAAAAAAATGAAGAGGAAAAAAAGAAGATTGGAAACAAATAGGCCATCTGTTGACAATGGATAATTCTGGATACTGAGAATATGAATAGACTTTAATTTTCTTCTTTTTACTTTTCTGTATTTTTAATTGTTCAAAAATATTTTTTAGATAAATAAAATTTAAAAACATGTCCCATGTCTTTCAAAGCTCTGTTCCCACAACCCCAACTCAGAAACTTTTTTTTTTTTTAAAGGCAGAGGCAAAGGGAGAGGGAGAGACAGTCTTAAGTCTTAAGCAGTCTTAAGCCCCAACACAGGGGATCTTACCACCCTGAGATCATGACCTGAGCTGAAATCAAGAGTTGGACGCTCAACTGACTATGCCACCCAGGCGCCCCCTAACTCAGAAACTACTTCAATATAATGTCCTGGCAGGTCCTGGCCCCAGAAATAAATGAGAAATACTGTAATTTTTCTTTGGAAATCTTTTTGTTCCCCTTCTCCCTTTTTAATATTCTCTCCCCGACCTACCATCACAGCTCTGTCCCTCACCCAAGAATCTATACTTTCCCATCTGGGCCTTAGAAGTCATCCCTTTGAGGATTATTGGAATTTTTTTTTTTTTTTACTTTTTATTTTGGGATAACTATAGATTCACAGGAAATCACAACGAAATATACAAGCAAGGCCTGTGCACCCTTCACCCACCCTTCCCATATGTTGGCATCTTATGTAACTATTGCCCTATAATGCAATATCAAAACTGGGAAATTGACATGATACACATAGTGCTTATTCAGATTTCACCAGTTATACACCTGTGTGTGTGTGTGCTGCCCTATACAATTTTATTACATGCCCAGCTTCATGTAACCACCATCACGATCAAGAGCCAGAACCAGTCCATCACCACAAGACTCCCTTATGCTACCTTTTTATAGATACATTCATCCCCTTCTTCCCTCTACCTGGACATCCCTAATCCCCAGCAACCATTTCATCCCTATGATTGTTATTTCACAAATGTTTTATAATTGAATCATGTAATGTGTCCTTTTAGAATTGGCACTTTTTTTTTTGTACTCAGCATAATTTCCTTTAGGTTCATCCAAGTTGAGTGTGTCTCAATAGCTCATTCCTTTTTTTTTACTTACAAATTCTTTTTTATTTATTTTTAATTTTTTTATTTTGTTATGTTAATCACCATACATTACATCATTAGTTTTTCATGTAGTGTTCCATGATTCATTGTTTGCATATAACACCCAGTGCTCCATTCAATACATCCCCTCTTTAATACCCATCACCAGGCTAACCCATCCCCCCACCCCCCTCCCCGCTAGAACCCTCAGTTTGTTTCTCAGAGTCCATAGTCTCTCATGGTTCTTCTCCCCCTCCGATGTCCCCACCTTCATTTTTCCCTTCCTACTATCTTCTTTTTTTTTTTTTAACATATAATGTATTATTTGTTTCAGAGGTACAGGTATGTGATTCCTTTTTATCACTGAGTAGTATTCCATGGTATGGATGTACCACAGTGTGTTTGACCATTCACCCACTAAAAGGCATTTGTGGAGTTTCCAGTTTGGGGCTATTAATAAAGCTGCTATAAACATTCCTTCACAAGTTTCTGAGTAAACATAGTTTTCATTTCTCTGGGACAAAAGCCCAAGAGTGCAATTAGTGGTGGTGTGGTAATTGCATGTTTAGGGGGTTTTTTGAGCATTTTTTTGTTTTTGTTTTTGTTTTTGTTTCTGTTTTCTAAAGAGGGAGGGGGAACGGACAGAGGGAGAAGCAGAAAGAGAATCTTAAGCTGGCTCCATGCCCAGTGCAGAGCTTGATGCAGGGCTCGATCTCACAACCCTGAGATCAAGACCTGAGCCTAAACTGAGTTGGACACTTAACTGACTGAGCCACCCAGGCGCCCCTGCATGTTCAGTTTCTTAAGAAACTGCCAAACTATTTTCCAGAGTGGTTGTATAATCTTACATTCCCACCAACAATGTATGAGTGATCCAGTTTCTCCACAATCTTGTCAGCATTTGGTGTTATCACTATTTTTTGTTTTAGCCATTTTGAAAGGTATGAGTGATATCTCATGGTTTTAATTTGCATCTCTAATGCCTAATGATGTTGAACTTGAACACTTTTTCATGTGCTTGTCACCTGTGTATTCTCTTCAGAAATGTTTGTTCATGTCATTTTCCCATTTTCTAACTGGATTGTTTGGTTTTTTAATATTGAGTTTTGAGAGTACTTCATATGTTCAGATATGTGATTTGTAACTGTTTTCTCCCTGTCCGTAATTTTCTGTAATTTGTCTTTTTCTTTTTTTGTTATTATTATATTATGTTCAGTTAGTTAACATATAGTACATCATTAGTTTTTGATGTAATGTTCAATGATTCATTAGTTGCGTGTAACACCCAGTGCTCATCACAACATATGCCTACCTTAATATCCACCACCCAGTCACCCCATCCCCCCAAACCCCTCCATTCTGTAACCCTCAGTTTGCTTCCTGGAGTCCAGAGTCTCTCATGGTTTGTCTTTTTCACCCCTCTTAACAGAGTGCTTCACAAAGAAAAATTTTTAATTTTGATAAGGTCCAATTTTCCCTTCTATGGACTTTGCTTTGATGATATCAAATCTAGGAGCTCTTTGCTTAGTTCAAGATCACAAAGACTTCCTCCTTTTTTTCTAGAAGTTTTATAGTTTTATGTTTCACATTTAAGTCCATGATCCATTTTGAATTGATTAATGTATAAGGTGTGAGATTTAGGTCAATGGCCAGTGTTTTGCCTATCCAATTGCCCCAGCACCATTTATTGAAAAGGCTATCCTTCCTCCACCAAAATGCTTTGGCTCCTTTGTAAATAATTAATTGAGCATATTTATGTGGATTTCTTTCTGGGTTCTCTATTCTGTTCTATTGATTTGTGTGTCTGTACCTCTGCAAATACCATACTGTCCTGATTATTGTAGCTGTATAATGAGCCTTAACATCAGGAAGAATAATTTCTCCTACTTTATTCTTCTTTTCCAAATTTGTTCTGGCTATTACAGAGCCTTTCCCTTTCCCTATGAATTTTAGTACAAGCTTTTCTGTGTCTACAAAAAAAACTACTGAGATTTTGGTAAGAATTACATTAAGCCTATAGATCAATTTAGAGAGAATTGACATCTTTATTGTGTTGAGTTCTCCAATCTACATTATATCTCTGCAAATATCTAGAGCTTCTTTCATTTCTTTCATTAGCAGTTTGTAATTTTCAGCATACAGTTCTGCACATTTTGTTAAATTTATACATAAGTACTTCTTTTTTGCAACAATTGTAAAAAGTATTATATTTTTATTTTGGTTCACTGTCAGTATAAAAAAATGCAGTTTATTTTTGTGTATTGATTTTGTATCCTTCAACTTTATTGAGCTTGCTTAGTTCTAGAAGGTTTTTTTTTGTAGATTCTTTTAGATTTTCTGGGTAGACAATCATGTTGCCTGCAAATAAAAACAGTTTCATCTCTTCTTTTCCAGTTGTATCCTTTTTATTTCTTGTTCTTGCTTTATCACACTGGCCAGAACTCCCAGTACTATACTGAATAAAAGTAGTGAGAGCAGACATCTTTGTCTTATTCCCAATCTTAGCATAAAAGCATTCAGTCCTTCACCATTAAGAATGATGTTAGCTATAGTATTTTTAATAGTTTGAGAAAGTTCATGACTGATTCTAATATACTGAAAGTTTTTATCATAAATAGGTATTAAATTTTGTCAAATGTTTCTTCTGCCTCAATTCATATTATCATATGATGTTGGACTGGTGGATTACGTTGATTCATTTTCAAATATTCAATCAGCCTTGCATACCTGGAATAAATACCACTTGCTCATGGTCTATTATTCTTTTTATACAGCGTTGGATTTGATTTGCTAAAATTTTGTTGAAGATTTTTGCATATAATTTCATGAGATATTGGTCTGTAGTTTTTGTGTGTGTGCACTGTCTTTGCCTGGTTTTAGAACCAGGGGATTACTCGCCTTATAAAATGAGTTGGAAAGTATTGCCTCCTTTAATATTTTCTGCAAGATATTATGTAAGCTGGTGTTAATTCTTCTTTGAATGTTTGATAAAATTCTCCCAATAAAACCATCTCAGCCTGGAGATTTCTGTTCAGGTAGCTATCTAATTACAAACTCAATTTCTAAATAGTTATAGGACCATTTAGGTTAACCATTTAATCTTGGCTAAGTTTTAGCAGCTTCTGGTTTTTGAGGAATTGGTCCATTTCTTCTAAGTTTGCAATTTCTGAGCATGAAGTTGTTTGTAATATTCCCCTTTATCCTTTTAATAGGTACAGGATCTGTTCTGATATCCCTGTTTCATTCCTGATATTGGTGATTTGTGCATTTTTTTTTCTTTTCTCATCTTTGTCAACTTTGCTAAAGAATTACCAATTTCACTGATTCCTCTTGGATAACTTTTGGGGTTTTTTTTCTGTTATATTTTTATTTATTTATTTATTTATTTATTTATTTATATTATGTTCAGTTAGCCAACACATAGTACATCATTAGTTTTTGATGTAGTGTTCAAAGATTCATTAGTTGCATATAACACCCAGTGCTCAACACAACACGTGCCTTTCTTAGTACCCCTCACCCGGCTACACTTTCCCCCCACCGCCCTTCCTTCTGAAACCCTCAGTTTGTTTCCCAGAGTCCAGAGTCTCAAATTTTCTCTATTGTTTTCCTGTTTTTAATTTCATTGATCTCTGCTCTTTATTATTTCTTTCCTTCTCTTTGCTTTGAGTTTGTTTTGTTCTTCTTTTTCTAGTTTCCTGAGATAGAAACTTTGATCATTGCTTTGAGATCTTTCCTCTTTTCTAATGTAAGCATTTAGTATTATAAATTTCCCTCTCAGCATTGCCTCCCACAAATATTGATAAGTATTGTTTTCATTCTTTTTTCACTTCCATATACTTTAAAAAATTCCCTTTGAGGGGTGCCTGGGTGGCACAGTCATTATGGATCCAACTCTTGGTTTGGGCTCGGGTTGTGATCTGGGGGTCATGGAATCAAGTCCTGCATTGGGCTCCATGCTCAGCATGGAGTTTGCTTGAGATTCTCTCTCTCCCTCTCCCTCTGGCCCTCCTCCCCGCCATGCTCGCTCCATCTCTCTCTCTCTCTCTCAAATAAATAAATAAATAAATCTTTTTAAATATTCCCTTTGAGGGACAACTGGGTGACTCAGTCAGTTAAGCATCTGCCTTCAGCTCAGGTCATGATCCCAGGGTCCTGGGATTGAGTCCCGCATAGGGCTCCTTGCTCAGCGGGGAGTCTGCTTCTCCCTCTGCCCCTCTCCCCTGCTTGTGCTCTTTCTCTTTCTCTCTCTCTCTGACAAATAAATAAGTAAATCTTTTTTAAAAATTTAAAAATCCCCTTTGAGCTTTCCTCTTTGACTCATGGATTATTTAGGACTGTATTATTTAATTTCCAAGTGTTTGGAGATTTTCCTATTATCTTTCTGTTATTGGTTTCTGGTTTTATTCCATTATGATCTGAGAACATACTCTATACAATTTGATAAAGTTTGTTTTATGACCCAGGATATAGTCTATTTTTCTGAGTGTTCAATAGGTGCTTGAAAAGAATGCATATTCTGCTATTATTGAGTTAAATGTTTTATAAATGTCAATTAGATCCTATTGTTTGATGGTTTGCTCAAACCATCTGCCTTCTGTCTACTAATTATATCAATTGCTGAGAGTGGGGTGTTGATGTCCCCAATTATTGAATATTTATCTTCCCCACCAACCATGCTACTCCCATTTTCACCAAACGGTCCAATATTTTCCCCTCTGGAATTTAATCTCTTACAGGGTTCAAGGCACAGGGGCCACTTCTTTGAAGGTTATTGGCATTTTTCAAAAGACTTTATTTATTTGAGAGAGAGAGAGAGCACACAGCAGGGTGATGGCAAAGGGAGAGGGAGAAGCAGACTCCCCACTGAGCAGGGATCCCGACATAACCGACTGAGCCACCTAGGCGCCCCAAGGATTATTGGCATTTTAAACCAAGACCTTGAACACTGGTAAAATATGATAAAACCCAAGCCTAGGACTTGCTGGAGATAGATGCCAGAAAAGAGTAGTCACATAGCAAACATGGTCCATGAGGCAACTGATGAGACAATCAGACAAAGCCAAACAGTTCCAACCAATAGACTGGGAGTGGTGAAGAGCTAAATGGAACAGCGAACAGTCAAGGCCTTAACCAACAACCAAAGTCAGGAACAAGCCAAGAAGTCCAAGAAGTGTCAAGATCCAGGCCCTAAGGAGGGCATATGAGGGTCCCATTCAATTTCATGTAAACCCTGATGGCCTAGGACTCTTATGAGAGGGTAAAAGAGCCTGTTCTTAGCCATACTGTTGTTCATCTTAAAGGTATCCATACCTTTTGAAGTAACCCAAAGGAATTAATTGCTACTGGGACAATTTCCAGCATCAGCAATAGGATGGTGGGGAAGACATTCTGAGGTATATCTCCTGGATATCCTAAAATCATACTCCACTAGTATGATTTTACAACTTGAACTGGTGAACAGAATGCCTAATAATCTACAAACCTACCTACTTGTTCAAGACTTCTGATGGGCAAAAGACTGGCATTTCCTAAAATCGTGCTCAAATACACATAACATAACATTTACCATCTTAATCATTTTAAACTCTACAGTTCAGTGGCATTAAGTACATTCACATTGTTGTGCAACCATCACCCTACCCATCCCCAGAACTTTTTCATATTCCCAGATGGAAACTCTGTATGCATTAAACAATAATTCCCCAATTTCTCCCTCCCCTCCCCAGCCACTGGCAACCCTCATTCCACTTTCTGAGAAGATGGCCATTTTGATGGACCTTCATGCTTAACCTACTATTATTCAATCAGAAATAACTAAGAAATAATGCTGACAATATTCTTAACCCCACTGGCAAATTGCTGGTGACTCTTGTCCTTTGATACCAACATTCCAACCTATGTTCCAAGAAACCCAGTTCAAGACCCTGCTCCTTTCCTGCAAGTCTGGGCAAAGGTTTGTCCTTAAATGCACAAAAGGACTCTGCCTGTGATCTGGCCTGGAGCAGTGCCCTCAATGTGATGTCATAGCACCCTGAAGAGAAGTGGAGGCAGAGAGCCACAGGGAGAGCTGAGAGCTCTGCTTCCTTACTCAAAATGGGAGACAACAGCTTTATCCATCTCACAACCACCCCAAAGTCAGGCCATTCCAGGCCTTGGCGCTGGACCACGCTGAGTTGCCCCTCCCAGGCCTCATATATTCTCTCTCTGAAGTCTCAGAATTCCCTAAGATAAGGCTTAGTGATGTGCTGCCTTAAAGAAGTTCCAGGGCACCTTTGCAATCCTTCACATACCACCTGTGCCAGTCTAATATGTGTCCAGAAAAAGATGAAACAGAACACCCCCATATGAGATTACTGGTTTATTCTATCACGTATTTTAAATGAGGCACAAAGTCTACACTAAAATAAAGTGGAACCCGGGCATTTGCAAAAAGCACCACTCCCATGGTAAATGAAAGTCTAAGTACACTGAATTGGATCACTGCTTCATCAAAGCAAGACACTATGTAGTGATGATGTGCCGCTACAATTCTGTACTGGGCCCCAACAATAAAGCCGGGACTGTAATTACTATAATGACCTCCCACTGCTATTGTGTCTTTAATTAAGTCTTTATCAGTAGGCATTTGCCACTTAAACCTAACTCACTGTAACTACAGCAGCGTATCATCTACATTTTCACAAAGAATTACTGAATCATATTTCTGTCACAAAGATGAAAGGGAATATTTTAGTTCAAGTGCCATTTGCAGACAAGCTGCATAAAGAAAAATCAAGCTGTCCTTTAGCAGCACTTTCTGACAAGTGAAACTCAACTGAGAGATGCCAAGGGGTCTTGTGTGTGTGCATGTTTTGGCTTCGCCGAGTTTCTTTTTAGCACAACTCCACTTCCTATCTACATAAACTACAAAAAAAAAAAAAAAAAGACACCAAATTAATAACACACTTGATGATATATAATTTCTTGCAGTGGCCAGGCTGAGATGTTCATAGGAGGCCCTGCGATGCTGAGTTGCCCCAAGGTGCACGGTGGTGACTGACCGAGCTGGGTCTATGACTCATACCTCCCAGCGACATGGTCTTCCCACTCCATGGTGAGGCCACCCATGTGGCTGGGGAAGCCCATTTTTACCCAGCAAAGCACACTAGAAGTACCCCGGGCGAAGAGGCCACATTCCAAGTTCAAGTTTCCAGTCGTAATCGCTTCCTTACGTCAGCATTCAAGTGAGCGCTCAGATGGCTTTTTGGCAGAGCCTGGTCCAGAGGGCAAGACAACCTTGAAAGAAAAGGCTGCCCTGATCCAAAGCCTTGCCATGGGTTTCAGAGGTTTTAGCCGGGGCCTCGACCTGCAGAGCTTGCCTTTTGGTGAGGAGAACTTGAGCATAGACTCTGATCCTCAGTCCTCTGAGGCTACTTGATTCACTTGGGACTCGGAGAGAGCCCCTGCCCCATTGGTCAACAAGTCTAAACTGCACTGGCCTCTACCAAGTGGCCAGGCTATGGTGTCATTATTTGTGCTCTCACACATCATGAAAATCCCTTTGGCTTTAAAACCTGCTCCTCCAAAGGACATGAATCATTCCAGAATTGAGGAAGGGTGTTCACATTATAAGGGTGGGTGCTGAGGGGGCAGCAGAGTCCTCCCCCTTGTGAGGGACAGGAAGGGGAGGAGGAGTTCAAAGGAGGGAGGCTGGGATGTCTCTGGGGTCTGAGTGGCACCCCTGTGCTAGAAACTCAAGGACACGAAGTGGCCCTGAGGCTCTGCTTTACTCCAACAGACCTGTAGGCACCAGAGATGTCTATGACTTTCTGCTTGTTTGTTAGAAGGATTCTGACTCCAATCGGGGAAACCTGATGCTGCCACCAACTGCTGCCTTTTTCCATGTCATCTTTGGCTACAACTGCTCCAGGTTCTAATTTCATTTTTAACAACATAAAGGCTTTCTCTGGACACAGAAGAACTGAAAACGAGAACAAAATGGAGAGGGAGGGAGGAAGCATGCTTCCTGGAGGGACCCAGGGGGAATTCTATTCAATTTTCTCCCACGTATTTGCACCCGCCAGGACCCACGTATTTGCACCGGCCAGGAGCGTCTCAGATTTCCCCACCTTGGCAGGGCCGTGTGCTGCGAGGGCTGCCCCAGCTTAGGTGTAGCCACTGCTGCTGGCTGGCTTCCGCCACCGCTCGGCCTGCACTGGGAAAGCCAAGCCTGCAGAATCAGCAGAGGAGTCCACCTCTGGAGAAGAAATCCAAACTGTCCTCAGCCCGGAATGCAGCAATAATTTCAAGATGTTTCATGAAGCCTTGCTTCCACCCTATAGAACAAACACACCCCTCCAGCCTGGGATCTGCACGTTTCTGGTGACGTAAGTGATACCAGGAAGCTAGACTTAGTCTTTGAATACTTTCAGACACAGATTCTTCCTCCTCACTTGTCTTTGTTCTATAAAGGGCTCTTCTCAGCTACGGATGTGTTAGTGAGCCTCCGGAGAACCCTGTCACCAGGGTGCTGCAGGCGCCTCTTCGCTTTGCTTGTCCCTCCTCCGCTGACCACCGAGCAGGTATGGCTGCTGTTGGACGATCCTTCCCCAGGGTCTGCACACAGCCAGGATGCATCTTGGCCGCATCACAGGGGAGGAGGGCCCCAGGCATGGTGAGTCTATGTTGATGAGAGGATCACTGCCGCTGTCATCAGCCCACACCCAGACTGCCACCCTCCTCAACTGAGCCTGCTGCTCTTACGGGGAGCTTAGGCCTGTGATTGTTTCTGCTAATGCTCTCAGCTGCTACCTTTTCATCTGACAAAGGACTTGGCCAAGCGATGAAAGACATAAGCCAAAATCCACTCTATGCCTCATCATACAAATACTTGGCTTTCCTGGGGCCAAGACACCTTCTAGTGACTGACACATTTCTAGGTTCTTTACCACACCCTGCCACAGATGCTAGGATGTTTCTCTGAGTAAATGCCAAGATCCTCCCTGGAGGGCAAAAGAAATGTCAGAAATACTGTTCCTATTAGAGAACCTGAAATTATCATATGCCTAAAAAAAACATATTCACTAGGAAGAATCTCTCTTAGACATGTTCACCAAACGTAGAGCAATTCCCATCCCCCAAACATGGAGCTGAGCCCAAAGCACTTCATAAATACTTGCTGAATATAGATAAATGATGTGTGTATAAATGAATAAATGAATTTTTCTCCACAGAGAGACCTGATTTCCTTCCCCATTCCTTCTACCTCCTTATTGCCAACCACTATGTTGTGGATGACTCATAAAAAGTTGTGTATTATTTTCCATGTGGATAATAAAGGGATAAGTGGAAAGCATAAGATAAATAATATTTATTACCATGAAAGAAAAATCATGATAGAAAAAAATGAGATAAAGCTAGGCATAAGGTTAGTTTATAATACCCATTCTCAACCTTGTCTGTGTGTTAGATTCCCCTGAGGAGCTTTTAAAAAAGTACTGATACCTGAGGCCCATTCCCAGAGATCCTGACTTATTGGTATAGGGTGTGACCTGACTGTGGGGATGTTTTTAAGTGCCCCAGGTGATTCCACTATTCAGCCAAGTTTAAGAAACACTGGTTTACAATACAACTGCCCAATGGTCTGGATAATAGCTAGAGAATAGCAAACTTGACTCTGAGCCTCCTAACAGCCAAGGTGAAACGGGGGGATACAATCCATTGCACACCCAGTGTCTAGAAGAAAATCAACTTGCTTATTTAAAAATACATTGAGGGGTGCCTGGGTGGCTCAGTCATTAAGTGTCTGCCTTCGGCTCAGGTCATGACCCCAGGGTCCTGGGATCGAGCCCCGCATTGGGCTCCCCGCTTAGCGGGAGGCCTGCTTCTCCCTCTCCCACTCCCCCTGCTTGTGTTCCCTCTCTCGCTGTGTCTCTCTCTGTCAAATAAATAAATAAAATCTTTAAAAAAAAAAATACATTGAGGGGCGCCTGGGTGGCTCAGTCGTTAAGCGTCTGCCTTCGGCTCAGGTCATGATCCCAGGGTCCTGGGATCGAGTCCCACATCGGGCTCCCTGCTCGGCAGGAAGCCTGCTTCTCCCTCTCCCACTCCCCCTGCTTGTGTTCCTGCTCTCGCTATCTCTCTGTCAAATACATAAATAAAATCTTTAAAAAAAAAAATACATTGAATCTTGAGATTAGAGAAAGAGATTTGTCCTCATGAAGCAGACATGGAATGAATCAACTGATAATATCAATGGTGTCCCTACAGTGTTCAGTCAATATTTATGAGCACCTACTAAGTGACAAAAAGATTGACAGACTTGAAACTTTCTGTCCAATGTCAATTAACAGCTACTATTATTGAGTGCTGTTCTACGCTAAGCACTTTATATCCATTGCCTCATTTAATCCCCACAACCACCTGAGGAGATAGGCATTTTATACTTATTGGAAACCGAAGTTCAGGGAGAGTAACTGACTGGCCTAACATGGCATGTCCAGCAAGTGGCAAAGCTAGGATTCCAACACAGGACTGTCTAACTCCATATTCCATACTCTCAACCACCAGCTGGGAGTAAACACGATAATAACTTTCATATGACTCTATCTTAAAACACACACTTATGTGTATTTTCTCTTCCTTGTGATTTCTTAATAACAGTTTCTCTTCTTTAGCTTACTTTGTTGGAAGAATACAGTAGATAATAACATAAAATACAAAAAATGTGTTAATCAACTGTTTATTTTGTTGGTTTCTAGTCAACAGTAGGCTATTACTAGTTAAGTTTTTGAGGAATCAAAAGTTATGTGCAGGTTTTTGACTACACAGGGGGTCAGCACCCCTAACCCCCACATTGTTCAAGGGTCAACTGTAATATGATGTCTTTGGGGTAAGAAAGGAAGAAAATTAATAACATATATTCATATTTGCTTATATTTCCACTAAAAACCACCACAAAAAAAAATAAGAATCTAATAACAATGGTTGCCTATAGGAATCAGGGAAGGGGCAAGCAAATGGATAGGGAGAAAGGACAGAATAAGATTCTAAGCCCATATATTATTACATCAAAAATTTTGTCAAACTTGTAAAAGTGTTACCCATTCAAAAAGAGAAAATAATGAAAAAGAGAACTGCATAAGGGCTGAAGTCCCTCTGCTAGTAAGTGGTCGAGCTGGAATTTGTATCCAAGTCTACATGTCCCCAAATCCATATTCTTGACACCATAGCACTCTGCCTTCCCCCAAACTCAAGCGATTCACCTGCTGTTAGCTGGTCCGTAGGACTGACCTGGATGCATAGGGCCCTACTCCCACTCTTGGGTCTGCATCTGGAGGTTCCAAAATATCAATTCATTCGGGGTTTTTTTAATCTCCATCAAAGAATCAGGTGGCGGCAACAAGTCAGAGTGGGAAGCCATCTGCAAAGAAAGGTAAGCCCTAATAAAGATAAATCAAGTAAGTTTAAATTTATAGCCCTTTGTAATTAAAGTATTTAGAGCTCATTTGTTTAGGGTGAGTTGCATGCTATAAGCCCTCCTAGTAACAAATAACAATACATTCCAAACTCATTATACCTGTTGACCTGGTTTATGGCCATGCCTTGGCTTATATGAAGGAAAGGGTTGCTTCTGCCAATCCAGAGCAAGGATGTTGTTCTACAATGAATAGAATTTCAAACAAAATCTACAACTTTACAGCCTGTCTACATTACTTTGGAATGATATGTTCAGAAAGAAAGAAAGAAAGAAGAAAGAAAGAAAGAAAGAAAGAAAAATTTCCAAGAAAAAGAAAAAAGGTGATTTTCTACCCTCAACCTCTTTTCTCAAGTTTGAAATCATCCAAAGCTGCCTGTGAAGATATTTAGAAGAATCATTTTCAACATCTACAGTACAGACGGTAGAGCTATCCCCAGAAGATATAGCTGATCTGAAAGTGTGCAAAACTCCCCCATTGCCTGCCATGTGGAGGACCATGTGAAGGAGATAATGGGTGGTGCCATTGGCCTTGACAGACCAGACTCTCTTCTTTCCAAGGTACTGCTCTCTGGCTTATAGTGGATCTTGCCTAACCAGTTACTTAACTAGTCTCCCTCTTCTTTACTTAGAGGGTAGGAAGATGGATCAATGTCCTTTCTCTCTCCTGAACCCAGTCTAGCCATGTTTTGCTTTGCTCCCAAGAGAGTAAAACCTGTGGTTTGTGGGTTTTCCAGGTCTGGACAGAGAAAAAGAATTATTCTAGGTAGAATTAATGTTATAAAAGGGGCCCAGATTGATAATACATTGGACTTTGAATTCAAATATGTAGAACCAAACTCTGTTTGATACAAGATTATGAAACAAAAGACTATTGTTGTCAGCATTCCTTGAGTCCCCCCTTTCTGGACCCATTCCCCATTGTTTCTGTTAACCTAATAAACCTACTTAGTTCAGTTCCAACTTGGGTACCTATCATGGTCTTAGAAATAGGATGGGGGCTGGAGTAAGAGAGCAAACTCCTCAAGAGATTACTCCAACAAAGTACAGTGAATACTACACTAGAGGTGCTGAGAATGTACAAGAGGAGCCCAGAGGAGGGACTCTGGGAGATCAGAGAAGGCTTCCTAAAGGAGGTGACACTTGAGTCGAAGTTTGAATGTTCCATAGGAGTGAGCCAAGCACTAGATTCAAGTTCAAGACTCTGCACTTCAAAACGACACCAGTACTAGGTAGCTCTAGACTGTCCCCAGTCTCCAACAATTTATTTGTCCTATAAATTTAGCTGCCATTTTCTCAGAGCCTAGCTTTCTGCCAGTACCTATGTGTACAAGTGCTTTGAGGTAAAGTGTTCCCAACTACTGGGAGCTACTGTTCTATCACTCCGAAATAGCACTTAGATATGTTTTTAAAGATTTATTTGAGAGAGAGAGAGCACGCACAGAGTGTGGGGGTGGGGGAGGAGCAGAGGAAGAGGGGGAGAGAAACTCAAGCAGACTCGGTGAGGAGCCCAACACCAGGGCTTGATCTTGTGACCCTGAGGTCATGAGCTGAGCCAAAACCAAGAGTCGGATGCCCAATCGACTGCCACCCAGGAGTCCCAGCACTTATATTTTTAAAAAGCCCTTAATTCACTAACCTGCCCAGGCTGAAGGTACTTTTGCCTCGGGGAAATTTCTAGCACACCTCCATTCCTACCTCTTAGATTGTGACCTGCATCAAAATACTATGGTGGAACACATTTAAATAGACTGAAACCACCATCACATTTTAAATGGGACTCCAAGGAGACCCCTGGGTGGCTCAGTCATTAAGCGTCTGCCTTCAGCTCAGGTCATGGTCCCAGGGTCCTGGGATTGAGCCCCACATCGGGCTCCTTGCTCTGCGGGAAGCCTGCTTCTCCCTCTCCCACCCCCCCTGCTTGTGTTCCCTCTCTCGCTGTGTCTCTCTGTCAAATAAATAAATAAAATCTTTAAAAAAAATAAAATGGGACTCCATGATTTAAAAATAAATAAATAAATAAATAAATAAATAAATAAATAAATAAATAAAAATGGGACTCCATGAAAGTCAATCCCCTGCTGTTCGTTCCTCCCCCTCCTACTACCCACAGTTCCAAAGTTTTCCTCACATACATCCCTCTTTTGAACTCAAAAAAGATCTGTGCCTGGACCAGGACCAAAGCACCACACAGGAGAGGGCAGAGCCTAACCTGGAAGCTCCTGTTGCTCACAGCACTTTGGCCACACTCCTATAGTAACCCCCGCCAGCTACTTTTGTGTAGTGACAAAAGCTGATAGTTCATGACTTCCCTTGTTGTGCCCATGCCATGTTAAACACTTTGCGTGCATCAAGAGTTTTCATTCTCACAACAGGCCTATATGAGCCTGGAATGAAAACTTCCATTTCCTCCTCTGAGGAACCAAGAAGTAAGGGCATTTGCTCAAAGCATTATTAGCAGTGGGTATGAGATTCGAACCAGGGGAGTCTGACTCTTGAACCCATGCAACAGTTATATCTGCACTTGCAGTGATGAAGAGTGGAGTCTTCAGGCCCCAGACCTGGGCTGAAATCTCAGCTTCACCAGTTACTAAGCTGAATGACAATAGGCAAGCTACTAGCCCACTCCAAGCCTCAGTTTCCTCATCTGCAAAATGGGACCAGTAAGAGAACCTACTTCATTAGGGTTGTGGGGGGAATAAATGATGCTGTCCAGCATGTACAGCGTTTGAAATGGGGCCTGGCATTTGGGGAGGTGTTCAGAAATGTTAGCTATTGCATATTTACAAGCCTTGGTATCCCCTCCCCCAATGTCATTGCCAGCAAGCATCAAGATTATTGATGTCTTTCTCCCCAGGTACCCAATAGAGTGTCTATCATGTAGCAAGCACTTGAAAGATGTTTGTTGAATGGATGGTTTATTTTTATCTGCTATTTCAAATGATCAAGTAAGGGCCTCCTCTATTTTGACACACAATAGCCTCTTCTTGATAAATTCTATTCCATTCAGAAATAAATTATCAAGTGTCTAAAGAGATTACTCTCAAATTCTTAAATTAGCAGAGTCATATGATTTCTTTTCCCTATAGAAAAGGAGAGAAAGTTGGCCTCCCTTCACTTTCCCAAACCTGCCTGGGCTCTTGCTTGCATTTAGCAAGTTCCTCACTTTCAAGTATAAGGATGGAAACTTCCAAAATAAAAAATGCCCAGGTTGGGAAGGGGAAATGGATTTTTCACTTTGTAAAAAGATTTATAGTTTCTTAAAACGTCGATGATCCCTTTAAACTTTACTTTCTCTTGGAGAAATTTGAGAAAAAATTAGCTTATCTGGAATGTCTTAAGAGTGCATTCACTTTGTAAAGTGAAGCATACTCTTGTTGAACACAGGTAGTTCATCACTCAGAAACACCCTCAATACTGTCCTTCCACACAACATGCATGTGCCTTGCCCCCCCCAGCTAAAGAGCACACATCTCCTGCTCTGCGTTCTACCACTGCTCTAGTCAACATCAGTTGCCTGCCCCCCAATCTCCCCACGACCCCTTTCTATTTCTGGG
This sequence comes from Neomonachus schauinslandi, assembly GCF_002201575.2. Lineage (NCBI taxonomy): Eukaryota > Metazoa > Chordata > Mammalia > Carnivora > Phocidae > Neomonachus > Neomonachus schauinslandi. The sequence continues at coordinate 55,695,728 of NC_058412.1, forward strand.
CCCACTGGGCTAATCCTGAACATTCAGCAAACATCCTGCTTAGTCAGTGTATTAGCTTCCTGGGACTGCTATAACAAAGTACCACAGACTGAGTAGCTTAAAACAACACAAGTTTATTCTTTCAAAGTTCTGGAGGCTAGAAGTCAAAGTGTTAGTGGGCCCATGTTCCTACTGAAGGCTCTAAGGAAGAATCCTTCCCTGTCTTCTAATGGTTGTCAGCAATCCTTTCTGCTCCTTGACTTATAGACATGTCACCCCAATCTCTGTCTCTGTCTTACACAGCTTGATCCCCTCTATGTTTATATCTCTATGTCCAAATTTACCTCTTCATGTAAAGACTCCAGTCATATTGGACTTAGAGCTCCTCTTAACATGGATACATCTGCAATGACTATTTCCAGATAAGGTCACATTCACAGGTTCCAAGAGGATCTGAATTTGGGGGGACGCTAACCAACCTAGATGGGAAGAGATCAGTATGAGTAGAGAAACTCAGCAGATAAAATTGGGGTATGACATGACAAGTTTCAGGATTAAAAGCCTCCTTCTCGTCCACAAAAAAAAAAAAAAAAAAATTACAGTGCCTATATTCCACCATCACAGAGAGTTTCCTTTTATTCTCTATGCTTTTCTAGTGCCAAATAAAATAAAAGCAAAACCTGTAAAACTGCAAACACTGTCTGGAGGGATGGCATTCATAAATCATCATCTCACACTTGAGTGGTCATCAGCCCCTTTTGAAGCATGGCAACTAGCAGAAGCAAGGTTGTGCCAGAGGGAGCCGGGATCGGTGGCTGGAAGGGAGCCCTCAGCACAGGACACATTAGTACTGAGACACCAAGGACAGACATGGACTTAGTGCCACTCTGGGAGAACTGCCAGGTCTCAGTGAGCCCAGAGTACCAGAGACCAGGCACCATGAGGAGACAAGCAGGAGTGAATTCATATTCATGCTGGTTCGCATTTATGAAGCACCTACTGTATCCCAGGATCCATGCTTGGTGTTTCCACTGAGCCCTCACAACAGCCTCCGTATGAAGAATACATCGTCTCCCAACTCACAGATGAGGAAACTAATACTCCAGGGAGTCAGTAGCTCAGAAAAGGTTGGGAAGTAAGCAGTAATGACTAAGTTCAAGCTTAGGTGCTGACATCTTCTGCCACATCACAGAGGAGAGAAGAGGCAACTGAATCCACGATTCCCAGTCTCACTTCTGCCAGGAGCCAGTCCAGCTTGCAGCTCTCTTGTTGTATATGCGGGCTTGCTCTTTCCTGCTTTTGAATTGGCAGCCGTTTTCTATTGCATTTCCAATGTGCCTCTGTGTACATGTTGGAGAGAGGGAGAAAGAGAATATATGGGTCAATATAAGCAGACTCTTAAAAGCTTATACTTTATCATTGTAATAATCATAATATATTTTACTTTACAGCCACGCATAACTGAAGCCTCTGGGCACCCTAACAAAAATAGCTAAAAGAGAAAAGGAAATTATATTAAACAAAGGAAATACGACTATAAAACCCCAATAGCCAGGAAACTAAATGAACAACATAAAACCTCCAAACAACAAAACTACAATGAAACCAAGAGGGGAAAGAAACCTTTTCATGAGCTTTACCCTGAAGGATTCCATGCTGTGAGATCACATCTGTTTAAAGCACCATAATTTATCGATATGACATCAAACCAGGAACCAGCCATTGTAAACCTTTCCCGCAGAAACTCTCAGAAAACTAACCAGGTGGTCGATGGGAGGTGGGTGTCTGTAGCACGTAGCCAGGGCAACAATGGCTTTAAAATTTTATGTTCAAATACATCCATGTGAAGTTTCAAATCTTGGTACTGAAGTGCAAAAATTAGTTCATTCCGTTGGTAAGCAGAATTTACAAACAGAACTTTTTTTAACAATAATTTCTTTTTCTGAGATAGTTTATCTACTAGTACCTATTGGTGGCTTCTCAAACTGCTGCATTAAATGGACCATTTTCAGAAATGGATCCTCTTTAGAATTAGCCACTTAGTCCCAAAAACTATGGAGGTTTTGGGGGGAGGATAAAGACCCTTTCATTTATAAAGCAACTGAGTTACTCAGCCTATCCTCCCATTCTGATGTCGCAGTCATTTCAAAAACAGAAACTCCTATTAATCCATGACACCATCATAAACAGTTGTTTAGGAACCACTGTTATCTCCATATTTGTGCATTTGAGGGCAATATTTCCAACAATTGCTTCCCACATTTCTACTACACACTTTCCTATTGAATATGAGAAGTAAACCCTCTGGGGAAACGTCTTTAAAAAAATTTGTAGGGGGGCGCCTGGGTGGCTCAGTCGTTAAGCGTCCACCTTCAGCTCAGGTCATGATCCCAGGGTCCTGGGATCGAGCCCCGCACCGGGCTCCCTGCTCGGCGGGAAGCCTGCTTCTCCCTCTGCCGCTCCCCCTGCTTGTGTTCCCTCTCTCGCTGTGTCTCTCTCTTCAAATAAATAAATAAAATCTAAAAAAAAAAAAAAATTTGTAGGATTAGGATAGCCCAAGGTTTGTTAGGATAGCCCAACCAAACTGTTCAGTTGGCAAACTCAAATAAAATATTAAAATATTTTTATTGCCTGTGCAAAATGTTTTTCAAGACATTTGTTCATCCTGAAGTACTTCCTATGTTGGCATAGATCTGGCCCTCAAATTAGGACACTCATATCAGAAACATGGACCTAGAGCCCAATGTAGCTTCAAGAGTAAAGCAGATGATTTTTTTAAAGTTCTTTATGTATTTTGGATATTAACCCTTTATTGGATATGTCATTTCCAAATATCTTCTCCCATTGTAGGTTGCCTTTTAGTTTTTTTGATTGTTTCCTTCACTGTGCAGAAGCTTTTTATTTTGGTGTGGTCCTAACAGTTTATTTTTGCTTTTGTTTCCCTTGCCTCAGGAGACTATCTAGAAAGCAGTTGCTACAACTGATGTCAAAGAGGGTATTGCCTGTGTTCTCTTCTAGGATTTTTATGGGATCAGGTCTCACATTTAGGTCTTTAATCCATTTTAAGTGTATTTTTGTGTATGGTATAATAAAGTGGTTGGTCCAGTTTCATTCTTTTGCATGTTGTTGTCCAGTTTTCCCAGCACCGTTTGTTGAAAAGACTTTCCTTTTCCTATTGGATATTCTTTCTTGCTTTGTCGAAGATCAACTGACCATATAGTTGTGGGTTTATCTCTGTGGGTTTATCTTTTACATCTATGTGTCTATTTTTGCACCCACACCATATGTTGGCAAAGATATGGAGAAAAAGAAACACTTGTGCACTATTGGTGGGAATGCCAACTGATGCAGCCACTCTGGAAAACAGTATGGAGGTTCCTCAAAAAGTTAAAAATAGAACTACCCTATGATCCAGCAATCACACTGCTGGGTATTTACCCAAAGAATGTAAAAACGCTAATTCAAAGGTATACATGCACCCCCCTATGTTTATAGGAGCGTTATTTACAATAGCCTAGATATGGAAACAGCCTAAGTCTCCATCAGTTGATGAATGGATAAAGAAGATGTGAGATACGTGTATGTGTGTGTGTGTGTGTGTGTGTGTGTGTGTGTGTGTGTGTGTGGTGGAATATTATTCAGCCATAAAAAAGAATGAAATCTTGCCATTTGCAATGACATGGATGGAGCGAGTGAGTAATACTAAGCAAAATAAATCTGTCAGAGAAAGACAAATACCATATGATTTCACTCATATATATAATTTAAGAAATAAACAAGGTAGAGGAAAAGAGAGAGAGAAAGAGAAATCAAGAAGCAGACTCTTCATTATAGAAAACAAACCGATGGTTACCAGAGATTACTGAATTGTGACATTATAATAATGACTTTATTTCCTTCATATTTCAGAAGAGACTATATTTATATATTATTTATGCATGAGGGGGAAAAAAACTTGTATGTGGCAAATAAAAAATACTTTCTAGCTTGTGTCAGGGAATATAGTGACTCTAGAAGAGTCTCTGCCAGTCAACAAATGAGAGGTGGTGTTAAGATGAGGCCAAAACTTGGAGAACCCAGAGTTCTCATTCAGGATGATATAAGCATGATTTCCCTTACTGAACTGAAAATTTCAAAAATTGCCTCAAAACTTATTTAGAAATAGACCCTGTGGCACTGATATGTAAAGCAGAATTGCAGCTGGGATTGGAGCATTCTGTGACAGGTTGAAAACCTGGATGGGTTCCCCGTACTCCACTGTGTCAACCAAGGGATACCAGCTTTGCCTTCCACCATGTACCTGTCAAGTATGAACATGTACCCACATCAGCACCCAAAACCAATTTCCAGGGACTCTAAAATGCTAATGACACCCCCTCATATTAATCAAGACAAAGAGCCTTTGGTCCCTTCTCACTTGGAATTGACCAGGTGGACCCATGTTGATCTGGGAGAGTCTCACTCTCCCACATTGCTCAATTTAAGCATAAATAGCCTCCATGGGCCTTCCTGGAAAGACATTTTCTTCTTGTACATACCAGAGAGGTAAAGGTATCACTACCATCCAAAGAGAAGAGAAAATGAAACAACCGCTGCCAGCCTGAGATTGGTGACCAAAATGTACTTTTTAACTTTAGATGTAGAGTAGAAATCAAAGCAAAATTTTATTTCCAAGAAGGTTACCCATGTCTTCAACAGACTTATTTATACTGGCCAATCAAAGCAGAAAGACTATATAGCTAGATGACTGGGGAGATCACTTGGAGCTTGCATCAAAATGACTGTGGGTTTCCTTTCATGAACACCTTTAAGAAATATATTCAACCACACAAATAACAGAGGAAATAATACAGGATCAATGCTCTGTGTTTAGTGAGGGAAGGAGAAAGACTACCAACATCTAAAATGCAAGAATGTCAGGAAGAAGTGCAGATTTCCTTTCTTTGTTCAGCCCATTTTGCACAAGTCAAATCCCAGATAAAGCCTCCTGGAACAAGGTATACTAATGGCTGGGCAGAGGGCCTGGTGGCCTACATGGCTGTCAGTTCATTTGTTCCAAGAGTTGAGCTCCACGTACAAAGCTTATTTTAAAAGAAAAACGAAGTAGGAATTTGAACCAAATTAAATATCAACTCACTTGGGAAAAAAATTTTATGTTGCCATTTTTTTGACTGTATAATAAAAAAAATTGAGTCAGTTCCTATTTAATCTGGTAGGCATCATTCAAAAAAGTTTGAGCTCAATTTGTGTGTGTGCATGCGTGTGTGTGTATATTTTAAATCAACATTTGGGTTTAGCAAATTAGTGCAAGTTTGCCTGTTTTCTGTTGTATGGATCAGTTCCAGATCTGTTTTTAAGCACCAAGCTACTGAAGGATTATTATTTTTAGAATTCATATTCCTTCTTAATCCCCTAATCCGTTTGGGTGAAATGTCCAGATTGTCAACCCAACATATGAGAAGACCTCAATGAAGCAGCAAGAAAAAAATACAAAACAATAGGCAAATAACCATGGGATATATTGTTCAGCTTTTGTTGAGCTTGAAATGTGCCAAGCTGGAAATAGGAGAGAGAGGTTTGTGATATTCCACTGGAACATATTGTCACTGTTGTAACCAGCCCACGTTCACCAGAACTGCCAATTATTCCCCAGCCACCATTTTTTTCCTTTAGATTGATCTCCTGCTTGAGGCTGTTTCACACCCATGACTCTGAAGCTTCCCTAGTGGCATGTTGGCTAATTAAGAGCAAAATCCATCTCTTGATGAAATAATGCTGCCACTGAAAAAGAATTCTACATTTTTTTTTTAATTCTTAATCAGGCTGGAAGGAGCAGTATTCTAACACTTGTATTAAGCATAGGAAAAAGGTCTATAGCTAGCAATTAGCAATGATGAAAAGGACAGCGATTTAAAGCATGTTGCAGTGACATTTTTATCAAATTAAATGAGTTTGCTAGGCCCACCAGCTGCATATGCTTATTGTCATTTACTGTTTGGACAGCAACACATCAGCCACTGAGTATCAGGAGGTGCTGAATTTAATAAGTCATTTTGACACTGGTGTGAAACGAGCAGATCAGCATTCTGAGGAATGTGTTCACACTCTGAACAGACAGGCAGACATTCTAAGCTTGCGAGGTGACACCAATCAACAGGAAGAAATGATGAAAGCCAGGCTAGGAAGCAGGCAGGAGTGGTGACTAGAGCAGCCGCTGCAGAGACACACCACTGTGAGAAAAGAAAAAGATACATACATACACATACACACACCAAACCTACTCGTTCTTGGTTTAGCTAGACAGAGCATCTAAAGAAGCAAAGACTTTTCAGAAACACGGGACGTGTATCCATTCTAGTCACTGTAAATTTTCATGTATAATTTAAAAACCTACACGGTTCCTCTATAGCAACTGCTAGAAGAAGCTGACAAATCTTCAGACTTTCTTTTGGCACCCTCATGTTTGAAACATGGCATCCTGTGCAAAAGAAACCAACAAAAATTCCCCTGAATGCTGGGAAAAGAAAATTTTGGTTTACCCTTTTCACCTAATGTGTTTGCTCTAAACTGATTACCTAGCTAGGATAGGAGGAGGTAGTATTACTTGGTTTTGATTTACGGTGGGGTGAGGGTATATGTAGCTTTCAAAACTCTTGCTTGGAATATGAGATGAGGAATGACATTCTGATAATCCCAGCAGCTATTTATGTTGAGGGAGAGACCTGATACCAATGTCTTAACCGTGTACCTGGCATCAGAGTTAAAACACACCAGAAAGTCAAATGCCAACTACCTCTTAAAACACGCAGGTGTAATTTACAGCGTAACAAAGGTGATTAGTTAATTAGTTCATGGCTTCAGAAGTTTCTAATGCCATCTAGTGGAAATGGTAAATTTGATCACTTGCACATCAAAGGGGAGCCTAAAATCCCAGATAATATGTCATTATGCTGCCACATATTCAGAAAAACTCAACGCCAGAGTCCACTCTCATATATATCTCAGAAAAATTAGCTACGGTGCCTTCATAAGACTAGAATGTGCCTCAGAAAATGAGATTTGCCCGGAATATCCTTGGATGCCTGCCCACTGCAAGTGAAAGAATTATTAGCATTACCCCACACCACTGCCATGCCTATACAATCATTTTCCTCATCACTATTCTCTTATCTTCTAAACTCTAGAATCTAAAGATGGATGATTTGATAGATGTTTTTCATTATTCTGCAAGCATAGTGGGTTCAGTAAAACCTGAAGTACCTTTTGAAGTGAATGTTTCACTGATTTTAATCTAAAAAACAGTACAAGAGGAACTAAATATATTTTGCTAGTTTAATCTTAGAAGCTGTTCGATTTTCAGTGAACTCTTCATAGATTTTCCTCCAGTGGAATTCTATAGTAAAATTCTGAGCAAGAAGAATAGCCTTGGGGATTTTGTGCTCCCTTTCAAGATGGTCACCAATCAGCTTTAGCCATGGGGCTATGACTCAAGAATCAAAAGGTGCTTCACATAATTACAAAAACAAAAATAGGCCATATTTTATTTGTACACCAAGAGGAGTAGGCAAATAGTCTGCATATCTCACTTTCTTCTGTATCACCTCTCAAAGACAGTCCTCTCCAGGAGCATGATTATGAGAGAAATCCCTGGAAGCCTGAATTCTCATGCAAATTAATGTGAAACTCAAAGCTACTCATCTCACTTCTCCCGACTCAGTTTCCTCATTCATCAAATAAGGAAATTGGACTTCAAGTCAACTCAAAAGCCCTTTTTGCTCTAAAGCTATGGTTTGGAATTTCAAGTCTAAGACCCAGGTTTTCTATTTCATTGTAATAATTTTATCTAAAAGTATTAATTTCAGCATAGCTACTTGAAATAATTATTTTTATTAATAGTATGTCATTAGTATGAGTCTTGCAGTGACTTTGAGTGTTTGGACCACCAGTCACTTTTAAAAGCAATTTATTTGTTGTGTGTTAACTACACTTCAGTTTTTCTTAAAGTAATTTATTTGTAAGAGGAGAGGAGTGAAGTGTGACTGACAGGGTGGAGCCCTGGGAGGTGAAAGAATTCACCCAACACAGAACAAAGGAGGTAGAAGTTTATTGAATACACTGCCAGGGAGCGGCTGGCCAGAGAGCAAAGGACAGACTGTCTGCCGGGAGACTGTGGTGAGGGGCTATAGTTATAGGGCAGAGTGAGGGAGTATGGGGATATACGGAATGTTCCCTTTGTGGTAATTTTAGGAACTGTGTCTGGTTGTAAGTACCCTATTGGTCAGTTAGGGCCTATGGCCATTTCGATGTGGGTCACTCAATGGGCCTGGTTGCATTCAGCTTGGTGGTCACTGTGGGCCCTTTTGCATTGATCAAGTTTCCACTGTTCATGCCTATTGCCTAAAAGCAGCCTCTACAAGCACTACAGTTTAAATAAATAGGAAAGTATATTTTTTCTATATACACCCATCTTAGCATTCTTAGGATAAATAAAATATTTTTTATTTTAGTATATTTATAAAATAAAGTATATTTTTTCAGTAGGAAAAAATACATAGCCATTTCACATGTAAAAACTGTTTTAAACATAAAGAAAGAAAAGAAAGAGAAGAAAGGGGAAAAAAAATCATCTTTAGTTCCAACTGCCAAAAACAGCAAACTATACGTTCAACACCATGGTATACTTTTCTCAATCTTTTCCTCATATATAGTATTTACCTAATTTGTATTATGTGATATATATAAAACATATATATGTTGATTTTCATAATAGTCCCTATTTTTCTGACTACAAAAATATAATTTATTATCATAGAAAATTGTTTAAATATAGAAGTACATAAAAAAATTAAAATCACCAAAAATTTCACCACCCAGAGATAGCCTCATTTACTATTTTATTTCTTTAAAGTTCTTTTTCTATGCATAATTTAACACAGTTAAGAATATATTACATACTCTGATTTTAAGTACAATTAACCCAAGAAGAGTCACTCACAAGTCCTAGTTCGAAGATGTTACAAAGAGGTTCTTAATCACAGCTTATATCTGCCATGGTATATAAAAATTCATATAAACTGGTAGTTTATTCATTTTTCATAATTCCAAAAAAAAAGAAAAGAAAACCTATACACTCAGGTCATTCAAAATGAGTTCTAAGAGCAGAAATTGTTACTCAAGTTCCTTGTCAATGCAATGCTATTATGTTGCTGAATAAAAATCAGTTTCAGTGAAGGGAGGAAAAATAAACTTTCTGGGTTTAGAATTCTGCAAATATAATGTCATTGTCATTTAAATATTGTAGTCCATGTTTTGGACTAGAAAAGAAATAGTTTTTGTTGTTGTTTTAGGGAGGGAGAGAGAGAAGTAGGGCAGAAGCAGAGGAACAGGGAGAGAGAGAATCTTAAGCAGTCCAGCACAGAGCCCAACTCCAGGGTCGGTCTCAGGACCCTGAGATCATGAGCTGAGTCAAAATCAAAAGTCAGATGCTTAACCAACTGAGCCACCCAGGCTCCCCAGTTTTTGCTGTGTTATAAGATGGAGAGTTCCACCTGAACCATGAGGTAAAAAACACTACCCAAAAAACATATTTCCTAATATTGAAAGAAAAATAACAAAAACCAACAATAACAACTAATAGAAACTTTGCAGACCCTAGCTTCTCCCTGGTTTATAAAGTTACTTGAAAATATCTAGTAAAATTAGATTCCTGATTGTGGAATCTAAACAGAATAAGAAGGCATTTGTAAATCTTTTCATATCATGGCTTCCTCATTCCCAAGTACTTTATTCTTCAATTGGCTAGAGTAAAATGTTAAGTAATTTTTCAAGTTGTTTACAATTTGGCATATTGCAAAATTTTTAATATTGTCTTCACAAACTAAACAATTCTTGGGTTGCAACATTCTCTCCTCCTAACCTTCAAAATTGTGCATTGCCATTGTCTTCTGGCCTGTAGTTCTGTAGGGAGAAATCTAAGACCAGCCAGATTTCTATTTCTGGGTAGATTGTTTTTGAACCTGGATGCTTAATAATCTTTTCTTTAGCCTTATAATTCAAAAGACACAGGAAGAGTCTAGGAGTAGGCTTCTTTTGTGAATCTTATCAGGACCACTATGAGTCCTTTCAAACTTTATTCAATTCTTCCTCTGCCCCAGGAAACTTCCTATCGTTCCCTTGATCATCACTTTTGTCCAGTTTGGAGAGTGCTCTCCTCCTCAAGAACACCATCACTTTTGCTGGTCTCTTTTCTCTGGCCCCTATCTATCCTTTCCCTCAACATTTAAATTTTCTCCCTTTTTCTCTGTATTCAGAGAAAAGTTTCATTTTCCACAATACATGTTCTACACTGCAAAACTCCATTACAGATTTTAACCTCCAATTCATGTCTCTCTCACAATCCGTTATTTTTTTCTTTCTTTTTTTTTTTTTTTTTCATTCTACCCTGCTGCATTTTCACCTCAACCCTATTACCTCTTTTAGGTAATACTAACATAAATATTTTCTGCTTAAAAGATAACCTTACTTTCCAAATTTTTTCCTTTATTAAAAAAAAAGTGTCTATGTAGAAAGATAAAAATAATAGCAAATATCCATGATTTTTATCCACATGTAACAAATGTTAGTGGTTTATCATATTTGCCTCAGATCTTTTTCCACAAATAAAACTTCATCACAGATGAAGTTCAAACATCTAAAGCCCCCTAGACGTGATCATTATTTTGAACTGCTTATGTACCTATCCATATTTTCATACTTTTACTCCGCTTATATGTACCCCTAAGTAATCTACGGTGGACTGCGATCATCAAATTTCTATATACTGTATCATACTAAAAATGGCACCCTTTTACAACATTTTCCCACTACATACTATGTTCTATGGAGAGGCCACATGAAGTGTTCCAGCTGACAGCCAGAATCCACCACCAGACATAGGAGAGCATGAGCCTGAAACCCACGCTTTACAGATAAACTTTTACTTTTAATCTACTTAAAACAAAGCTAAATTATTGTTGCCTTATGTTTAGGGCAGAGAGAGGGAAGTAAACTACAACCTAAGGTGCACTGTTTCTCACAATGGACTTTCTAACCACCAGCTTCTCAATGGCTCGGAGCCCAAGTAACAGACCATAAGGTTTGTACAGATGAATTCTCTGACCAGCAAGTCACAAGATGCTTGCTTAAACTGTTTTTCAGGAATCAAGAGGCCCACCTCGGGCCTGTTCAGACCAGCGGAGACACCGGCCTTCCCACTGGGCCTGCGCAAGTGCCCCCTAGGTGGGTGTTTGACATCAAGGGGCGTGAGATCTCCACCCCAGCATGGCAATGCCACCATCTTTGAACCTGTGACACAGGACAGCGCTTGATAAGTGACTCTACCTGTGTAAACCAATAATTAGCTCGCCTTTACCTCACCCTTTCAGGCTTCCAATCACATTCATCCACGCTCTCCCTAAAATCTCATAAAAACACCCCCTCACCCAGTTTTTTTGTTGTTTGTTCTGTTTTGTTTTGTTGTCTGGGGAGGCAGATTTGAGCTCTTTTTCCAGTCTGGTCATTTGGCTGCCTTGCGAATTAAACTTCTTTCTTTCCTGGAAACTGAGTCTTGGTATTCGGTTTTTCAGTGCATGCGGTATACAGGGGCCTTCCTTAGGTTATAAGCCTTCATGTGATCCCACCCCTAGTCTCTGAGCCACTCCAGCCAGTGCCAAACAGAGCAGAGATGAGTTGTCCACACTGAGCCCTGCCCAAATTGTAGATTTGTGAGCAAACTAAATGGTGTCATAGTTTTACTACTAAGTTTTGTGCTAATTTGTTATGCAGCCATAGTAACTTGAATAGCTTCTTCCTGTTCCCTGTTCTGGTCCCTTCACTTCCTTACCTGTTCTCCTAGGAGCACTGCTTTAATAAATTGTTTGCATATGAATCCAAGAGACCAAGGCAGAGTCTTGGGTAATTCACACCAAAGGTGAAATGTACAACTTTCCTTAAAAGCTCTGTTCTCTTTAAACTTCAATGAGATGCTATTTCTATGGCACCAGTCATTGGACCAAAGAAGTGATTGAGCTAAAACTAAGATGTAGAGAGAAGGAAGACATTTGCTCTCTGAATTCTTTTCTGAGTAGCCATATTAATGAGGGAGCTGGAGAATTAAGAAGCTTTCTGGATTCAGGGCCATTGCAAAGAGAAGGATTTTGTAGAGAGTCCTATCATGTAAAGGCAGTGCTTTGAAGTTTTACCTTAAAGAATCTGCAGGAAATATTCTCCCTCATAGGTAGAAAAAAAGAGGCACAAATGCCATGTCTCTTCTAACCTTGTTCTCTAAAGAAATGGCCAGATTCCCTGTGAACAGGTGCTTTGCTAAACAGGTAGATAGCAAGAGCTGGGAGGAGAGTGAACATCAGTCCTGAGCCTCTAGCCAGGAAGTTACCCGTACATCCAAAAAACATGGAACCTTTTACAGATAGCCTGTGGGACAATAGAATTCTATCTTCTGATGAGAGGGCTGTTCCTGATATAGGTCTTAAACTTCTCAGCAGTTTGGCCTCATAGGTGCTACCTGCTGCTCCCACTTAAAAGTAACTGATCCAGCCCACCTAACTGTACTTCTCTTTACCCCTGGTGCTTGACTCCAGCCCAGTAACCTTGATACAGTGGTAAAGAACTGGCGTGCTTTATGGCAGGGACTTCACGTTCTGGGTCTTCTGAATAGATGCCTCCTTCTTAAGCCTGTTCTAGCATGGTTCATTTTCCCAAGGGATTTCAAGCTTGGCTACTCCCAATTTCTGACTTCCTCCCTATGTCATCACTGTCAAAGACTACAAGTTCATAGGCTGAAAGCCACATCCTATAGCAATAGCCCCATAGTCACAGGCTTCTCTTGGCTACCATGTCCCTTGGGGATATTGCAAATAAGCCTAGTTCAGAGCACTATAAAATGAGCCCTAAAGAAGATTCCAGGATGGGATGGATTTATTCTACATCTTGGGTCTTTATCTTCCTTACAAGATTCCCCCTACTCCCATCACAGTGGGCAATTTTTTTTTCCTGGCCTTAAGTTACCCAAACCAACTGAAAAACAAAACTAACCTAGGAGATGCTGGAGGCCTTATGGAGGATTGACCTATTTTTCTCTTGAACTCAATCTGGCTACCATCTCATGCCTGGAAACAGAGCCTTACACTGACAGTCTGCTAAAAGACTGAGAAACACCTGGTGTACTGCCAAGACAGTGTAACAGGACCTGTGGAAAACAAGATTATTAGGATTGCCAAATCCTGTGGATCAAGAAAGTCCATCTCATCCTTGCCTTCAGTGGCCAAGAAAGAGAAGAAAATGTATCATATGCAGTTGTGAGGTGCTCTGAGGAAGACTCCAGAAGGCTTCATGGAAGGTCACTCCCACAATGGCAACCACCTCACCCTTCCCGGCCCCATAAGCCTTTAAATTCTAGCAAACTTAAAGATGTCTTTGGAGCTTTGACATTTGGTTTTTCTTTTATTTTGTTTTAATCTTTTTTTTTTCTTTGCCAAAATATACATATTTCAAAGAGCCTAAATTCAATTTAATCTGCAATAAACTGAATTACCATAGAACTTGGAGTTCAAGGCAGAGGGCAGACTTGGGGTCAAGCAGCCTAGGTTTCAAGCCCCAGCTGGTTTCATAACTTAATTACCAGTTTTGTAACCTTGAAGAAGCTAGGTAAACTCTCCAAGCTTCCATTTTCTCATCTTAAAAAAAAAAAAAAGTTACAATGATTGTACCTTTCCACAGAGTAATGATGAGGATTTCGTGAAACTGTGCATGTAAAATACTTAGCACCTGACACATAGTGCAGATTCAACTAATATTTAGCTATGTGGAGACAAATCCTACCAAACTTCATTTTATCCATTCACTCTTTGTCTGGAATATTCAGGATCAAGAGTGATTTCTAAAAAGTCAGGGCAGTCTTACAGCATGTGATAGACATTTCAAAGGCACTAATGTGAGTATTAGCCACACACACACACACACACACACACGTGAAATAGAATAATAACCTGGATGATCCCTTGCAAAGCATTCAGCGTAAAAGAGAACAGGCTTCAGGCCAATATGCACTGTATGTGAAATTGAAATCCACCCCACAATATGTGCTATTTTATTCAGACCCAGAAGCTTCAGTTTGGAGATATTATGCAAAATGGAATAAACAGGGTGAGTTCTATTAATTGTGAGCTGTTTGGAACTCTTTCCAAAGTTGCCCAAAGATAGAGATCTTTCTTCTTTTTGTATGGAAAACTTCAAACACATGCAAAAGCAAACAAAAAAGTAAAACAAACCTCCATGTTCTCTTCACTCAGTTTTTACAACTATCCATGCACAATCTTATATGATCTAGACTTCTACCTGCTTCCCTCATCATATTATTTCAAAGCTCATCCCCAACGTTATTTCATTTCACCCACAAATATTTCAGTATGTATTTATAAAAGGACTCTTTTTTAAACACAGCTACAATACCACTATCACACCTAAAATCTTTTTTTTTAAGTACTCACTATGCCAAATGTGGGGCTTGAACTCATGACCCTGAGATCAAGAGTCACATGCTCTACTGACTGAGCCAGCCAGGCACCCCTATCACATCTAAAATCTTAATAATAATTTTTTAATATCAAACATCAACCAGTGTTCAAATTTCTAATTGTCTTACAAATGTCATATATTATGACAGTGTATTTGTTTAACAGTACACTTAACAGTGTATTTGTTTTAATAAAATCCAAATAATGTCTGTACATTTCAATTGGTTGATTTGTCTCTTTTTTTTTTCTAAGTAGGCTCCACACCCAGCATGGAGCCCAGTGCAGGGCTTGAACTCATGGCCCTGAGATCAAGACCTGAGCCAAGACAAAGAGTCAGAAGCTTAACTGACTGAGCCACCCAGGTGCCCTGATTTGTCTCTTAACTCTTTTTTCAACCTATAGGTTCTCTCTCAATCTTTTCCCTTGAAATTTATTTGTTAAAAGAATCAAATTGTTTTGTAAGTTTCCCAAAGTCTGGATTTTCCCCTAAAGTTTGCAATAGTATATTTAAATCTTCAAACAATCACTCTCTAAGTGAGAGCAGGGACAGAGAAGCTGAAGACAGTATTGATCTGAACATTTTTATACTTTTCATAAAGGTTGCTGATGCAATCCACAAAATCACTGGCATGTCACTTGCAGGCTGGAGTGAGGGAGCCCAAGACTGCTGCACTCCCAGGTCTTCCCCGGTTTCTGGTAATGAAAACATTCCAGGCACCATCCTTCTGTGTACCTCATTATCACTCACAAAGTGATTCCTGAGAACCTGCTCCCTTCTGTATGCCCTGATAAGCATGGGTCTACACAAAAGGAACTCAGGGATGAAGATGTGGGTTTAGAGGTAAAAGAAAAACAATGGTAGGAGAATGAAAGGGTAAGGAAATATGAGTTGGATACAGCCAAAAGCAGGTGAATTGGGGATTATGGGAATAGGTTGGGCAGGCAGCAGATAACAAGCAGATGTGTTACAGTGAAGATGGAGAGAAGAGGCTGTGGCCTGTGCCATGATCATTGGGTCTCATGCCCTCTGGGATGAGGCCACTTGGGCTGCCCTTAACAAAAACTCTGCTCCCCAAGCCAATAACATTTACACAATTCTGCAGTTACACAAGATTCATTCTGATCTGAGTCATTATGACAGCTCAGATATGTCTATTGAGTTATGGTGATTGGCACCAGACAAACTGTTAACCTGATAGCTACTTTGTTCCACACACAAAAACCCTGCAGTGATGACTGGTCCCCTTTTAGATGCAACAGTAAGCCTCTATAGCACTCGCCCATATTATAAAAGATCACATGAAAACAATACTAGCTTATTGACACAGGAATAATGTAAAGCAGCTGAATATCCTGATAAAATAAAATTTGACCCTATTTGTGGACATTTAAGATATACTGTGCTTTCTTTTGATTCTCTTTGACTGTCACAATCAGGCTTGAAATTTAATGAATTTTTTCTCATGTGAAAAATGCTCCAAGTTGATACTAAATCCTGAGGTATTCTGAACTATTGGTGAGCAAAAACTGAGGATTTCCACTTGTGGCAATGGAGCAGTTCTTATGGAAGACTAACTTCCCACTGAGAACAACCGGAATACCTGGATAAAAAAAAACTTTTTAATCCGTTTGTGTGCTTCAGAGGGCTACCAAGCCAGCAAGACTATATGGGCCCAGCATTACTGGAAGAGCTAATGGCTAAGAAATTCCCAAAATTGATAAAAGAAAACAAGCCACAAATTCAAGGAGCACTGTAAATCCCAAACAGAATTACTACTAAAAAGGGGGAAATGGGGAATCCCACATCTTAACAAACACAGTAGAAACTTTTGAAAATCAAAGAAAAAGGAAAATTGTAAATGTTTGGGGTGGGAGGGTGAGTGGAAGACTCATTATCTTCAGTAGAAGAATAAGACTGACAGCTGAACTCCCCACAGAAATAATAGAAGCTAGGAGAGAATGGGATGATATCTTCAAAGTGCTGAGAGAAAGCAACTGGGCTTCTACTTCCAATGTTGTGAAGTAACTCCTACATATTCTAATCTCACAGATCACAACTATAAACTCTGGACAAAATTCAAAAAAATAACAACTCAAGAGTGAACACAAGCGGGGCACCTGGGTGGCTCAGTAGTTAAGCGTCTGCCTTCGGCTCAGGTCATGATCCCAGGGTCCTGGGATCGAGCCCCTCATAGGGCTCCCTCCTCAGCGGGAAGCCTGCTTCTCCCTCTCCCACTCCTCCTGCTTGTGTTCCCTCTCTCACCGTCTCTCTCTCTTTCTGTCAAATAAATAAATAAAATCTTTAAAAAAAAAAGTGGACACAAGCAAGTAGACTGTAGAGGAGAATAGACACTTGGGAAAAAGGAACAGCCTAGGGTAAGTTACCCCTTTTTATACCATTTGGCCTGTGTAGGCCAAAGTCAGTGCCACACAGGGTGGATCCAATAGAACTCCAACAGAAAACTCAACATTATTGGCTTGAAGAAAAACCAGAATTTAGGGCTTGGGGGAACCACAGTCACTGAAAGTGAGAGGAAAATTTCAGAAAGTAGACAGCCAGAGAGGGCAACCATAACTTCTGTGTTTAAACTCTGCCCAGGGGCACCTGGGTGGCTCAGTCATTAAGTGTCTGCCTTCGGCTCGGGTCGTGGTCCCGGGGTCCTGGGGTCGAGCCCCGCATCGGGCTCCCTGCTCTGCGGGAAGCCTGCTTCTCCCTCTCCCACTCCCCCTGCTTGTGTTCCCTCTCTCGCTATGTTTCTCTCTGTCAAATAAATAAAATCTTTAAAAAAAAATAAATAAATAAATAAACTCTGCCCAAATCCTTGACTGACCTCTGAACCATACATACAGCACAGATTCCAGCTAAGAACATGAGCCTCAACTACCTGTGGGTCAATATCATAAGGCCTAACATATAGATCACTGAAATTCCAGAAGAGAGAGATATTGGGGCATAAATAATTTTTAAAGAAATAGATGCTAAAATTTCCCCAAATTTAGTGGAAGACCTATATTTATAGACTCAAGAAACTCAGTGATCCATGAGCAGAACATATACAAAAGAACAACAACAACAAAACCATACCAATTATATCAGACTGAATTTGCTGAACACCAGAGATAAGGAAAAATCTTGAAAGCAATCAGAGGAAAATACATATAATGTATAGTAGATCAATAATTAGAAATACCATTGACTTCCCATCAGAAACAAGGCACAATGGTAAAACATTTAAAGGGCTGATACAAAATGCCATCAACCAAAAATTCTACATCCAGTGAAAATATACTTCAAGAATTAAGGCAAAATAATGACATTTTTAGATGAAAGAAAATAATTGCTAACTTGGAAGTCTATGTCAGTGAAATATCATATGACTTTGCTCATATGTGGAATTTAAGAAACAAAACAGATGAACATAGGGGAAGGGAGGGAAAAATAAAACCATATATCAGAGAAGGAGATAAACCATAAGAGACTCTTAACTCTAGAAACAAACTGAGGGTTGCTGGATGGGAGGTGGGTGGGGGGATGGGGTAATTGGGTGATGGGCATTCAAGAGGGCACATGATGGAATGAGCACTGAGTATTATAGGCAACTGATGAATCCCTAAGCTCTACCTCTGAAACTAATGATA
This sequence comes from Neomonachus schauinslandi, assembly GCF_002201575.2. Taxonomy (NCBI): domain Eukaryota; kingdom Metazoa; phylum Chordata; class Mammalia; order Carnivora; family Phocidae; genus Neomonachus; species Neomonachus schauinslandi. The sequence continues at coordinate 55,713,916 of NC_058412.1, forward strand.
CACTACATGTTAATTGATTTTAAATCAAAAAGAAAAGAAATATTCCTCAAAATGAGAGTGAAATAAGGATGTTTTAAGATAATGAAAATTAAATATAATTTATTACCAGTAGACCTGCACTAAAGGAAATTCTAAAGAAAAGTCTTCAAACAGAGGAAAAGGATCCCAAATTGATGCTCAGAGATGCAGAAAGGAATGAAGATCCACAGAAAGGGTATGGATGACTAAAGGATGGGTGGGTAAACCTAAATGAATATATAATGTAAGAACAATAATAATAATATCATGGGATTTAAAATACACATAGAATACACATAAATGACAATAATAACACAAAATCAGAAGAGTCAAGTGAAGTTCAGGCATCCTAAGGTCCTTCAATTGCCTGGGAAGGGATCACAGTACTAATTTATATGTAGTATAACCAAATCTGTACCACTCCAAACAGCAGCCCCCCTACCTTCAAGACTTCAGGACCTATTCCTTCAGTTGTTACCTCTATTCAGAAATTGTCATAAGCTTAAGAGGGTCACTGTGCCCAAGGACACACACCTCCTTCCCAGGGCAGCCTGCATCCAATGACTAGTCACCATATGGATACAGAAGCCCGGTTTCCTCACCCAAACTCAATATGACTCTGAAGGCCCATCTAGCTTCAGAGGTCCCCTGGGGATGGCCTTAGGCCTTCATTGCAACTGTGTCACCGCATTACTTCTCCCTCTGCCAAACCTGTTTCTTTTCCTTCCTTTCCACTAATGATAAGCCCAAGAGCATCTCCCCAGTAGACTTCCTGAATACTAACCTCCACCTCAGAGCCTGCCTCCTGGGGAACCCCACCTGCAACATTATATGAGACTTTCATAAGTCATGAAGGTATGTTTAAAATCTAGGGTAGCCTCTAAAAAAGCAGTAGAACAAAATGTAAAATTAAAAAAACTAATAGAGGGGAGAAATGAAATGATAAAAATTAATTTATCTAAAATAAGGCAAGAAAAGAGACAAAAAGGAACATAGAAAAAGTAGGACAAATAGAAAACAAATAGTAAAATTTTAAAAGACAGAAACAAATTGGCCAGATGACTGTGAAACTTATGAAAAGATACTCAACCGTTACTATTCAGGGAAATGCAAATGAAGGCAATACCATTATGAATTCATCAGATTTGGACAAATGTAAAAAATGATACTGCCTAGTACTGGCAAAGATTCAGGTCTGTGGGTCCTCTCAGATACTGTTAGTGGGGATGTGAATTTTTACCACCACTGGTAAAAATAACTTGGTAATACATATTTAAATTAAAATTAAACTTATCCTTTGTGGCAGAAACTGGTTAGCTGATCGCAAAAACCTGTCTCCTTTTCCTCCTTGGCACATCTAAGCTACATTTGCCAGACTGCTTTGTAGCAGATGACCTAGCCCTAGCTCAGGTATAACACTGGAGTTGAAGGTAGCAGAACCCCCACAGCCTGGCTCCCTGAATAACTCTGTGGAGCAGAGACCCCCTGAGCACCTGGAACTAACTTGGACTTTTACTCTTATTACATCTGAAATATCATATATTCAAAGATCTGTTCATTATAGTAGCTAGTGTATTCTAAACTATATATCCTGTGACCTACCAATATCAGTTCCAGGCATCTGTCTTTAGAGGTAAAAGTAACAACAGTACATAACACTCTCCAAATAAGGAAACATATAACTGGAAAAACCAGAAACAACCTGAATATCCATCAATAAGGGAAATTATAATGCATCCATACAAAGGAATATTCTGCATTTAATTTTTTAAATGAGTTATCTCTGTGCCTACTGACCTGAAGAGATTACCATGATGTATAGTTAAGAAAAAAAATTAAGCTGATATAAAAGCTTGATACAACCCTGTTTTTATGGAGAGAAGGGAAACATGACATACACATGTTTGTATATATTTGAATAAGGATGGAGGTTAAGTGTGCAAAGATACAAATCAGGTTTCTAACATTAGTTACCTCAGAGGGTTAAGGATTAGAGAATACTGGTTATGGGAAAGAATAAAAAGACTGTAGCAGAATGGAAGCATACCTGTGTGAAACTGAATGGAAATGCAGAATATAAAATTGAATCATAAAATATTGAATCAAATATGTAAAACCTGAATATGTACATAGACAAGGATGAGAAGGTAATGTCAACTTAACATAAAATTCATTTCTTATCTTAAATGTTAATATTTTAATATTACTTTTATAATAAAAGTATATTGAAAAATAAAAGGAATTGGCCTAGGCCTTACCTGGATTGGGCTGTCGATGCCCCATGGTTGACATTTTTAAAGCTGAACAACCTGGATTTGGGGATATGTACTGGTGTTGGATGCTGTGACTATCTTATTGATCCCAAAGGGCCACAACACTGTGAGGGTGGAGACTTCCCTGAAAAAAAAAATTTTGTTTTGATGTCCCCATTGTCAGTTATCCCAGGTAAAGTTCAAACCTGGAATAAGAAATGAGAATTCAAGAGACAAGCCTTGACTAGAGTAGCTTCGTAAACTTTAACTGCATACAAATCACCTGGGACTCTTGTTAAAATAAAATTATGATTCCGTGGATCTAGGGCAGGGCCTGAGATTTCTGCATTTCTAATAATTTCCTGGGTACTGCCATTGCTGCGGGTGCTTGGACCACACTTTGCATGGCACAGGAACCAGCATGAGGGGACTCTTTCTACTCTCTGGGAGTCCAGCAACAAAACAGGAATGAGACTGGAGCCGGTCTGCTGAGACACCCCAAAAATGGGGTCTGAGCCAATGCCACAACTGTAAACTACTGTGCACGTGTCCTTTCCTTCCATAGTCCACCAGCCTCCCATGAAATCTCATGAAAAGTTATGTTTTGGTCTCTGCTGTATTGAGTTCTGGAAATTATGGGGGTAATTCCTAAAGGGAATGATTCCATTCTTGAGATGAGGTAGTCGAAAGCAGGGTCTGTGTCCCCTGAGGTCACTACGGTGGCAGCAGATGGGCCATCCGTAGGAAGTAGCCCAGTCCAGGTGATCCCATGAAGAGCAGAAGTAGCTGAGATAGCATGGCATAAGGGAAGAAGAATTGTAGCTATTTCTTCTGCACAGGGAGCAGTACTCTGGTGTATCAGTCAAGCAACCAAAGATCCAAGTTAAAATAGCTTAAACAATAAAGGGGTTTATTTTCTCATATAAGTCAAGCAGTTTCAGGGTTGGTTGATTTCCACTCCAAGAAATGGAACAAATATTGGGGGGGAAACTAGTATTTTCTGTTAAAGCAGTACTTCCCTTCACCTCCAGCCTAGTGGAAGAGCATCAAGGAGACCAGTTAGAGCTTGCCCAATGTCTGAGGAAGTCTGTGGGGCACCAGAGGCTGGTGCCAGAACACTGTATGGACAAGCCTAAGGGAAAAAGGGTGGCTACCTGATCTGAAAGCAGAGAGGGGAGGGGACGTCTCACATGATTAAGAGAGAGCCAGCATGGTGCCATCCTAAAGGGACTTTGCCTAAAATGGGCTCCTGGGGAGGCACTGGGACATCAGCAGTATCTCTCTCTTTGTGAATCAGATTACTGGAAAACTAAGGGAACTGCAAAGGAGAGATTCCCAGACTTGGAAGGCAGTCTCTGAAGAATACACAAATGCTCCTGCCCACCCCCAAAATGAATCAGCTTTAAACCTGTGCTACAGCCAGAGAGAGCCATGTCAAATAGCATCAACACCAGTCACATCAGACCCCCTCAGCCCTCCCTGCTTCTCCTCCCTCCCCCACCACCTCAACCACAGAGCAGTCAGCAACTTTGGTGAGAGAGCTGGCAGGGAGGAAAAGATTTGTAAGTTGAGAAGTAGAAGCTTCCCACACCTTCCTCCCCAACTCAGGATTGCAGGCCAGGGGAGCAAAAGAGGAGAAGCTTTCATTTTAAATAAAATTTGAAGTTTTCATTATTTCTCTGGAACTGCACACTTCATTTCAGTGGTTCTCAATCCTGGCTGCCCATTGGGATCACCTGGAGAGTTTTCTAAATTCCTGATATCTGGGCCCCATCCCAGAGATGCTGATTTCATGGGTCAGGAGAGCAGTCTGGACAACAATATTTTTAAAAAGCTGCCCAGGAGATTCCAATCGGCAGCCTGGGGTTGAAAACCACAGTGGTGATATTAAATTAAGAATATTTTGCAAATAAAAGATGGTGGAGTGACCAGAAAAGTGAGAGAACTTGCCCTAGATCTCACCCTGGGGACAGAGAACTAGCCCCACAGCCCAGGCATGGAATGAATGAACGATGACATTTTATGATTGCACCCTATAGGAGTCCTCACTTTCAATCAGACTCTTACATAAATCCTACCTCTTTCAAGGAGACTGGAAGTTTCTTCAGGGCAAGGGCCATGACAGGATTCTTTGGGGTCTCCACTCTGCCCTACACTTGCTAGACTTATTAGAGAGAGCTTAACATATATTTGTTGCCCTATTGTTAACCTCTGACCTCCATGTTGGGAAAAAGTGAATTGTCAGTTATGCACAGGGCAAACTAAGGTGACTCCAAGATTGCCTTGAACTATATCTTAGAGTCAATGAAGAAGATAGAAAGTATATGAGATACAGTCATTATGAAGTAGCGGGAAGTTTTGATCAACCTATGACCAATTTCTATGGCCCAGATTGTGACCTATGCTAAAATTTTTCCACATTTGAATAAGTTTTTGTCTTACCAATGCAAGGAAAGGTCTCCCTTCCCCACCTCTCCTAACTAGACCCTGGCAGAGCACCCTTGCTTCTCACACACCATCACCATGACCACCACCCTCATCACCACCAGGGGAACCCTGACCCATTAATAAAGACAGAGCAGACTGACAAAAGGCAGGAAAAGAGCCAAGAACTTGCAAAACTCTCAGCTAAATCCAAGAGCAGCTTTAGTCTGTCAACACAAAGATGTCATGTCCCAAAGTAGCCAACAGCACCAGGATCCCACAGGAATGGTTCTCAAAATGTTCCTTATTTCCCTAAGCCCACATTTATTGTACAACTCCATCAAATAGGCAGGAGCTGATTGCCAAATGCATCATGCCTCCAGATTTGACACTTGAGAAATCGCACTTTCCTGTGAACGGATCCTGAAGCTTGATATCAAGAGAGCACCCTTTCCATAACCTAAAAAGGAAAAGCAAATAATTTTAAGTGCATTCTAGTATCAAAATTAGTCTTCTCCATCACCAGCTGCTGTCTTTTGTCTGACTCAAAGACATTTTTTAAGTAGAAATAAAATGTACTCTACCATGAGCCCAAGCTCAGAGAGAAGTCCGCTTAAACTGCGTGTGGTGAAAAGAGCTTTCCAATCCCAACATATTTTTCTAGACTTTTCCCAACAGAGGGAATCCCCAACATGAAAGGTAAGTTCAACCAAAGATGAGGTCCCTTGTTCAGTCACACATGAAAAGCCTTACCCCATTGCTCCCAGAATATGTCATCAGCAGAAAAGTTGACCAGTTTCCAGAGGGATCAATTAAAAAAAAAAAAAAAGATCCCCTGATACTGGCAATGTTGCTTCTGTCCATATTTTACCCTTTCAAAGTACTCGCTGTGCCTACCATCCCAGGTAGTTCCAATAGCACCAAGCCATAAGCCTCAGTGTTTGGTTTTAATCAGGTATTAAACACTGGAGCTTTAGTTAGACAAGTGACGCATTTGATGATGACAATAATGAGTGGCCCATTAAAGGTAATTTTTTTTAAGTTAATGAGCTCTCCCCAAAGAACGGCCACATACTGTACTGAAAAATGTCCATAGGATGTACTACAATTTCTCCCTATTTATTTAACTTTATGAGGATGCCATAAAACTTCTTTATTTGCTTTCAGTTAGCCCATAGGTTTTGACAAGATAAATTTTTATTTAGGTCTTTGCCCAGCTACAATCAGAAACTGGAGACTTGCTTTCCAAAGCCGGGCTGATAGATGGATTCATCAAAGCCCTCCCCACCCTGCTTTCCTTCCAGCAACCACAGGGATCAACAGACGGAGTTTTTCCTTAATTAAAGAAACTCAGCAACAACGTGATTTATCGATGATGAATCTTGCAGGCCTTTTCATTGTGCGGTCACTGTTGGCCACTGTTTGAAATTTACCAACATAAATAAAGCCTCTCCATGACTAAACAAAGTTAAAGTAGCAATAAATTGAGCCTGCCATGTACTCTGGGCTAGATCTGAAGCCAACATAAATACCAGAATGCCTGACACGCTTGACACGATGACATCATACACTCCCAAACAGAACAGCCCAGCCCAAGCCAAAGCCTAAAACCTAATACAATTCCCCCAAATGAATCAAATTGCAGTGGTCTAGACTCAGCTGTGCTAAGTGTTCAACTTCTGGCTTCCTTATTCTCCACTGTCGAGCGATCACATTAAAAAATAATCTATACGCTGATCTAAATTTCGCTTTTTTTCTGCATGATTAAATTTTGGCAGGAGTAAATCTCTGTTATTCTCACTCCCCGGGAATGTTTGGAAAGTTACTGAAAACTCAGGATTTATCAGCTTAAGGTCCAACCGCTGTGGTATGTCCCATCCTGAGGCGTGTCCGCACTACCCTATGCAGGAGACAGGCCCACCGGCGGCAGGGGACACTGGGTGTTAATAAGGGGGTGAAATTCTGCTCACTTGAAAATTGCTCAACTCTGGCTTCTCTCCCGAGAAACTTGCTCTGCCCAAACCTAGCAACAGGCTGTAGTGAAATATCTTCAGAAAATGAGAAAGTCAGCTACCCAGGGGCTCAACGCACCCAGCCCTGTTACTGTCAGGAGAGGAAAGTGGGGGGTGGTTGGGGGGAGAAACCTTTCAGAACGCACACACAGGACATCAAATTAAAAATGGAGAAAGTCTAATAACTAATTGGTGAAACCATAAAAGCTGCCATAAAAGACATTTTCCTTAAACTATTTTACACAGGGCTGTATAATTTTATGTCACTTTTTATTTATGTTGCTGTAATGAAAGCTGTACTGGTTGCTGCCGAGCTTAGGAAGAAAGGAATTGAACTATTTTTAAAGGGGGGAGGGGAAGTCCAGCTATAGGCCTTCAAACAAGATTCATTTGGAAACAGAGAGAGGTTGGGGAGGAGAGACTATTTACTCCTAGAAGCCTCCAAGCAAAAATGTTTACAATGAGCATCATTCTTCCACCACTCTTCTCTGTACCCCAGGGCTGCAATCGCTTAACATTTATAAAGTTGGTTCCATTGTGTTTTCACAAACTAGGGTATGAATTAGATAAACCCATGCCATTTAGATGACTTTTGTGAAACCGGGTTTTTACGGTGTGAAATATGTAAAGGAGCATGATTTGAGCTTCTAGAGGAATACAAATAAAAATGAACCCCATTTTAACAAGGTGTTGATGAATTTGCAAGGCTCATCGGACACTACAACTCCAGATTCAAGAATTCTAGAAAAGCACTGCTTATTATTACCCAGAGGATCAGACAAGTTCTTTTCCTCTCTCAATTTGTATGTGACAATTCAGTGGGAAAAGGGGAATAAGTTGCAAGATAGAAAACCTTGGGTGAATTATAAGCAAGAGAAACTTAAAATTATATACACTCAAGTGGAGGCCCTGAGCGGGGCTCTCTGAGCTCTGATGATGCCCTGTTTCTTGATCTGGGGGCCAGTTGTTGGGGTAGTTCCCGTTTATGAAAATTGACTGTGTTCTCAGGATGTGTGTTGTTTTCTCTATGTATGTTAAATTTCAATAAAACATTTTAAAAATAACATGTTCAAATGAATCTCTTAGAAAAGATGCAAAGAAGTGGGTAACGTGCATGCAAAAACACAGAAGTGTGGCGCCATTTTCCCAGGGTAAATGTAGATAGTCCCTTAAAATGCAGGGGCCCTCTGAACTCTGGCTAATTTTCAAAGTGAGATGAGGTTGTTTTTAGAAACAATTTGCCTTCTATTAACAATGAAATCCAATTCGGCTTCGAATATTAGAAAGTGAAACATATATACAACGTAGAGGGATGTTGAAGTATCAAACAGATAGGGCATTATTTAGGTAGACTCGACAGTCAAGGCCACTTTACACCATTACGGACCAGACTAAACAAACCTGACCCACGGGGTGACCCTCCAAGGATCCCAAAAGATTGGAAACTCGGAAAAGACAGCCCTGACCAGACTTTACAGCCTGGTAATGGCATGCAAACGACACTCTGTCTCTGTCACGCAGCCAAAGGTTGGTGTTGTATATGAGAGCAATTTCCTCAAGAATTCAGAGGAAAATGTGATACTTTGCCTTTTCTACATGGGGTTCACAACAGCAAGTGTATTTACTAGTCAGGGACACCCAAACCTCCTGATAAATGTCCCATCGAATCAGCCTGCCCCAGGCAACGGTAATTTCCTGACTCCTGCCTAATCAGTTGGCAGTGGCCGGGATGTCAGATGCAAGAGGAACTCACCCAGAACGGCAAAGGCCTCATTTGCAGATTTTAAAAGCCGAAATTGTGTCTAGGAAAACATCATCAACATTTGGAGTCACTCCTGCTGGAAAGCAGGTTTTCCCCTCACACCCTCACTGTCCTCAACACATGCAATTCTAGTCTGGTTGCACACATGCCCAGCTCTGGCCTGTGCTTGTAATTCAATCATGCTCACCTAGAAAATGTTGGCAGCGGGCGGCCCTGAGTCCGGCTTCTTCAAGGGCCTGTTTTCACTTGTTCCCATTACATGACTCCACACCCCACACGGGATGATTCAGGTCTATCTTGTGGGGAATTAGTTACTTGAAACAGTCCTCAACAAGAAGTTAGCTGGGAAAAAGGATGTGTTTGCCTGTGGGGTGGGGGAAGGGAGGGGGAAGGAGGGGCAGGCAGGGAAATAGAAAGAGTACAGAAGCTATGACTATATGCTCTCATGAGAACACAAACTTTGGGGATGACTTCAAATTTGGAAATCACCATGATGCGTCTGGAACCTTTTATTTTCCTTACCTTCTTCTCTCACACAACAGGCCAGGGGCCTGACTCCTTATTATATGCCTATGGTTGCTCCCAGAGGCCTCTCAGACCCGGAGGAAGGGATCTATATCTCTGCTTCCAGACTTCCAGAACCTCTTCTCTTGGGCCCTCCAGACATCAGGCTCTCTCAGGACCACCAATAATGTATCCAGGCCCTCAGTCCTCTTTAAGAACAAACTGTATCTGTGGACCCTAAGAAAAAGACATAAACCCGATACTGGGGATTTCGAGGCTGTTCACAACCTCTTTAACATATCCTCTTTACCCCTATTTAGAAACCAGAATTTAGGATTGATTTGTCATCTTTTTGAGATACCCCTGGCCCCACATAAGTTCAAACAAGATGCATCTTTCAGCCCTTACTACAGCACATTCCTGTCATATGATTCAAGGGGCCCTTATTTTCAGGAGGTTCATGAGCTTTGTGTTGGAGGGAAGTGGCCAATGTGTAGCATTTGCATTTTGAAGCACACGCATCTTGATTTTTTTCTTCATTAAAACAACTATCCTGTTTTTGACAGATACAAAGAAAGGTAATGTGACTTCCATGTGACACGTAGACATAACCTGGTGGTCAAGAGATTCTGCAGCCAGCAGAATCTCCACAGAAAGACTGGTATCCTTCCTGCCCTGCAAGAGGGGAGGGCACGAGTTCAGTTTAGCCCAGGCATTAAATAAACGGTCTAGACCTCAAGATGAACAAGGCCTTCCACAGGGAGAAGCCTCCAGGGATCTGGGAGATTCATTCACCTCCCAGAAGAGAAAGGAAATTACTTCTTCTTAAGCACTAACATGCCTGAGCAGGGACCTGCTCCCGCCTCTGTGTATGTTCTACCAGAAACCAGAAACGAGGTGGAAAGGCCCAACAGCCAGCCCACCAGCCCCACGTCCCTCAGCAGCAATGGCCCCCTTTTATCTCTGTGACAGTCACTTCCCAAATGACCCCTGGTCCCACATAAGTTTTAAAGAGGTGAGGTGTTGCTTTCAGCCTGTACCCACAGCACATTTCTGCCCTTTATTCCAGGGGCCTTTATTTCACCACTCTCCCTGCCCCTTAATCCCCTGGGGTGGGGGGGAGGGTAGGATTCAGTTATGCATATTGCATGAAAGAAGGGCCTCAGGACCGGCCTCTACAAGCTGCTAATTGAAAACCATGTCAGAAGTTGGAGGAAGAGGCAGAGGGGGGAAAAACAACAACTCTTGACAGAACCCCTCATATTGTGAACAGCAACGCATCCTTCTAGAAGGGCAGGCCTTATTCTATCTCAGCCACACAAGAGTATTTCCTCCCAGCTACAGGACTTGAGGATGGGGGCTCTGGAGACAGTGTCTGCCAAATCAGAAAGGGCTACAAGGATGCAGCTAATGGGCCTCCAGACCCCTGCCCGACTCTGAGGCAGTGCCTACTGGGCTCTGGAGACAGGCTGCCCGAGTCAAGGCCCGGCCCTTCCACTCTCAGCTGCGTGATTCCAGGCAAGTGACTCGACCTCTCTGGGCCTTAGTGTCCTGCTCTGTAAAATGGGGATAAGAATTGCATCTACTTCATAGGGTCACTGTGAGGATTAAATGTGATAATATATGTAAGCACCTCACACAATGCCTGATGCAGTAAGGGATTGACTGTTTAATATTTTGTTCTTATTTATAACAATGAGAATGCTCCCCTTACCAAATTGCATAATGACCAGAATTAGGGGAGGGAGAGAGATGAGACTACTGTTCTACCCCCATTTCATAAGTTAATGTGGTTCCAATTCTATGGAAGCCTTCAAATAGGAAGGGGAACAAGAACGTGTGCATGTGTTGAGGTAGGGCGAGGAAGGTGGTAAGATTTTGGTGGAGAGAGAACTCAAGGATAACAGGGAAGGAAGACAAAGCTATTATTCTTCCGTCGTCTATTATATAGCAGACATGTTCTAGGTGCTTTCATGGATGTTTAAACAAAACTCTAAGGTAGTTATGATCATCCCCATTTTCCACTAAGAATCTGAGGCTCAAAACAGTTAAATAAGCTCCCCACAATGACATGGCTCCTAACTGTGGCACTGAGAGTTCTTTTTGACTCTCCAAACCCCCACTCCTGCCACACACTCTTACTGGGCGTTCCTTCCTGCCTTTGAGGAGGAGCAAGAAATCCTTGGATGATGGTCTTAGACCACCTTCTTTGTTCAGAATAGCAGTTTCCAGCCCAGACTTCCTTGCCAAAGGTAGGTGGGAATGTGACTGAAGCAATAAATAGAAGCTTTTAAATGCTTCCCTGCAAAGAGCTTTGGCTTCGGGGTTAGCATCCAGGTTAAGAATATAAAAAGCAAGTAAATGAGAATACTGTGATTACAATGGTGGTGACTCTATCAGAGGACCTCCAAAATCACTAGCAATTATGTGGTATGAAACGCCTCCATTATGAAAACTGCGATGATTTTGTGTCTACTGATGAGGATAATGACTAATATATTCTGTCAACAGACATGACAGCTGTCTGTACATATTTGGAGGCATATATTTTTAGATGCCGTTACTGTACCTCCAGTTATTTTAACTACTAACTTTTGTTGACACGATGCGATCCAGCAACAAGAAGGCTTAGGCTTATGGGAAAAGGTTAAAATTCCTATTTCTCGCTGTTTCTCTTCCTTACATCATTTTTGTCTCATTATTCACTAGGATCCATAAATCTGCCACTCAGATCCCAGGCTAAGTGATGTGCTACAAGGAAATTGCTAATGTCACTAGGAAACAAAACAAAACTGAACACTGGGTTCACAGAATTCAGCATTCAGAGTGTTGTCATTCTAGCATGCTCTCTCACACACTGACCAGAAGAGCTTCTGTCTCAGGGGGAACATGTGCTTTACTTCCTCTGTCCCAGCTCCCCATTTTCCAAATTGCGGGGGCGGGAAAGGAAAGAAGGTGGAAAGTTTTGCAAGATGGGCTCTAATTTTAAGACAAAAGCCATCCCATTAAATCTTAACAGATGTTTCTCAAGTTTAGAAGATTAAGAAAGATTTCAGCATCAAAAATCAAAGAAAATACTCCATGACCTTAAAAAAGGATAAAACACAAAGCTCTAACAAACCCAAAGTCCACTTTGACAGCTGTCTCTGATGGAATTGACGAGGTGCTATTGATGTTTGGATTAAACCATGCCTCTGTGATCAAGTACTCAAACATGGGATAAAAGACGAATATATTCTTTAATCCTATCCACTAATTTTGTCTGGGCCCTGAAAAGCAATGGGTACTGAACAAATGTTGAAAGTGGCTTCTCTTCTGTTTATCGACAAAGCTATTTTTATTTCATTAATTTGCCACGTATCTTATCAGCGTTTAAACCAACACAAGGAAATCCATACAAGGTACTGAACTCTCCACAAACAGATCACTGCAGCTTCCAAGGCCACGAAAGGTAAAATCAATAGACAGTGATTCTAGAAAATGAGGAAGATGTTACAGGAAAATGCAATAGAAAAACTGGGTTCTGATTTATTTTTTTCCTTTTTTTCTTTCTTTGCTAAACTGTAAAATCGCATTGGAAATTCCAATTTTCAGCCTGGTGAATTTTGAAAGAAAAGAAGAAAAACTTTCTTTTCTTAAAAAGGGAAGGGTGAAGAGGCAATTAAGTCATTAATTACTCTCTTTGTCTAATGCTATCCAACCCATCAAACTTGGCCTCTTCTGTCTTCATCAAAGGTGGCACTCACTCTACTTTACAATAAGTACCTCTTAATAAGACAATCTCATGTTTCAAAAGCTGCTCTATGAGGAATTTAGATGAAGAGAAATTAAAATAACACTTAGCAGCAGACCCCAGAGTTTGACAGCTGCACAGCGCCCACTATCACCAAGTCCTTCAAATGAGCAGCGAGAGGTTCCATGGACAGGGACACCGGGGAGAAACAGTGTGCTGTGTGCAAGGGGCAAGGAGTCCTGGGCGGAGGGAAGACATGACTGATATCAGTGCCAAACACTGAGGACTAATCCACACCTCCCTTTAAAGTTGATCGGGGCGTGGGGGGTGGGGGTGGGGGTGGGAAGCAGGTCTTTGCAGAAGGACCCTGAGAAAGTAACTGGGGAGATGATGTGTGAGAAGAAGAGTTAGATCAGTCTTCAGACCCCTGTTCCATCTGGAACCACTTCAGGGAGATTTGCTGCACAGGGGTCTCTACCTCTACCCTTCTAGCATGTCTTCGGCCCACTGCAGATCCCTTCTTTTAGGCATACCTTCCATGCTCAACTGGTACCTGCAGGAAAGACCCTTGTATGGCATGTGTGAGTGCATATACTCTTTTACAGAGCTTAATGAGCATTTTGGGGGGAAAAATCCCTTAAGAAAAGTGACAACGTGGGGCACCTGGGTGGCTCAGTCGTTAAGCATCTACCTTTGGCTCAGGTCATGATCCTAGGGTCCTGGGATCGAGCCCCTCATTGCGCTCTCTGCTCAGCGGAAAGCCTGCTTCTCCCTCTCCCACTCCCCCTGCTTGTGTCCCCTCTCTCACTGTGTCTCTCTCTGTCAAATAAATAAATAAAATCTTTAAAAAGAAAAGTGACAACGTATGATGCTCCTCAGTTTGTATTCTCATGTCAAGTTTCCTATTGCTGATCTGGATGGAAGCATTCATTTCATGAGATCTTGAACCAATTCTCCCCAGTGGCAAGGGAATAAAGCCAGAAACATATAGGACAGTTGCACATGCAAGCAAGGAATGAGCAGGAGCATGCGTTTTAAAGCAATTTTAAAACACTTAAAACAGATTCTCCCTTTTCCTATCAACTTCCAAAGATCCTACCAGGTTATACTCTAAGAGCCATGCTGAGAAGATTCAGCTAAAAATGGATTGACTTCACCCTTGGATACTCTGCCTGCAAGATACTGGAATGACATAAGTACTAGTGTGATAACAACAGCTTTATTTTTGTGTGTTGCTATGGAATTTCAAAAACAAAACAAAGAAAACCACTGATCAGTAATTGTGACAAAACTTCTTAGCCACAGCATTGAGAATAGGGCCTAATTATTTCATAAACACACTTTGATTTGTTTACTTCAACGTCAAATTAACTTCAAATATGTAACAGCCGACAACGCTGATTTGAGACGGTACACACGACACTGTTGCAGACTATGTTTCATGTACTTGTGTAAATGTATCTCTTTTTTAAGTAGATTCATTTGTAAAAGTCTCCCCCTAGTATACCCCACATACAAAAGAGGAACCACGTATGCATTTTATTTAAAAGAAAATTGTTTCCAAAATGGAGTGTGTGTGTTTGTGATGCCGTGTTTTGGCTCGCTCTCATTTGCCCCTTTACCAGTGACAGGAACATTTTTTTATTTTTTATTTTTTTTAATTAGCAGCCCATGACTACAGAGACATTGAGAGATACAATGGGAGCCTGGCAAAATTAAGAACTACAAAGAAAATAAACTTTTTAAATTGTTGGGGGAAATCACTATGTGCTGAATGAACTAGGAAGAAGACAAGAAAGGGAGAAATGGCCAAACCCCTGGTAAGACCTGCACTGGTCATTCAGTCACCTAGTATTTATTGAGTGCTTATTTTGTTCCTGTTCCTTTTTATTTAGAGCTGAATTCTCAAAACAATCTACAAATATTAACCCACATATTCCTCCTAATAGCTCTATGTGGTAGGTACTATTAATATCTTCATTTTAGGGAAGAGGAAACTGAGGCACTGGGAGGTTAGTGATTTGCCCAAGAGCACAGAGCTAGTAAGTAGCAGTATTTGGGATTCAAACCAGACACACTCTGTCTCCCCAGTCTATACTGTGCTAAACTGCTTCTGCCCACCATATTCCCAACCCTGGGCCCTAGAGTAATAAAACATGTTTCTTGCCCTCAAGAGGCTTCTAGCCTAAAAGACAATTACAATATAGTGTAGTAGGTCTGTGAAAGTGATAAGCACGGGGTGTCCTAGGAGGTCAAGGGAGGGAAACCCAGTCTATCTTAGAGTGGACAGGGAGTGGGTAGGAAGATTGGTAAAGACTTGTAGATCTGGAACAGGGTTTCTCAACCTCAGCACTATTGACATTTTGGGCCAGATAATTCTTTGTTGTGGAGGGCTGTTCTACACATTGTAGAATATTTAGCAACATTCCTGGCTTCCACCCACTAGCTGTCACTATCATACCCCTCCCCCAACATGATGACCAAAAATGTCTCCAGACATTGCCAAATACCTCCTGAGAACAAAACTATCCCTGGCTGAGAATCACTGATCTAAAGGAAGTAGTGTCCAAGGCAGACTTGAATGATGAGTGGTAGTTATCAGAAAGGAAAAAGAATTGAAAGGTCCAGGCAGAGGATATAGCACAGGGGCCCAGAAGAGAGAGGCTGGCACTCCTGGGAGCTGAAAGTAATTCCACATGAATGGCTCACAGAATTGGATATAGGGGATTAAGAAAGGGGAATCTGGAGGGTAAGCAAGATAAGGCCTCCTACTCTACGTTTTGGGAGTTGGACCATAGCCTAATGCAAGTGGGAGCTATTAAAGGGAGAATGACATGACCAGACTTACATTTTAGAGCCCTCACTCTAACCCCCACATAGACAATGCATTAGAGAAGAACAAGAATGGAGACAAGCGGAGACACTGCTATGTTTCTACTTTCTTTGCATGTTGATCACTTTTCCTTTTAACTATAATCTTAACATTTAAAATTAAATGTGTGTTCTTCATATATAAAAAGCTCTTATGTATCAATAAGAAAAAAGATCACACCAATGGCAAAAAGGGTGAACAAGCAATTCACAAAGAGGAAGGGCAAATGGGTAATAAATGTAAAAATGTGCTACTTTTCCCAGTGATCAAAGATATGCAAATTAAATAATGAAATCCATTCTCCATCTATCATATTGGCAAACAATTTTTAAAATTGCTATCACATCTCTTGTTGATGTACAGAGAAATTGTATTCTACACTGCAGTGGGAGTCTATATTGGCACTGCTTCACTAGAAAGTAATTGAGGGGAAAAAAAAGAGTTTTGTGAAAAATTAAATGACAAAATTCTGGGTAATAGAGTACCATGTTTCCATTAAGACTGATTTTATAGAAATCTATTTGTTGAGATGGAAAAATATTTGACACAAGGCAAAAATAAAAACATTAACAACATTCAGTATTAGTGGGAAACTGGGGAAGTGGCCATATGCTGGCCACAGTGTGAGAAAGCTGGCTCACCCCTGGGGTTACACTGTTGCTGGACCCAGGTGTTGAGTCTGAATTGGCTTGCCTAAAAATGAGAAGTGGAGAGCAGTGTGTCAGTATAATCATCAACTTCTGGAGCAATAATCACTGGTATTCACTGGGCTGGCACAGTCACTGTGGGTGCAGACTTCACCAACAGCTTTGAGAGCCACGCTGCAAGAGCAGTCTCCAAGAACCGCCCCCTAAACACAAGGTCATTGAAGGGCTACTTGTAGCCCCTCATTTTGCTGTCCATTGACATTTCTATTGGGAGTTTATAAGGAATCAGACTACGTATCAATTAATCTTTAAAAAAAAAAGACAAAACCTGTTTTGGTATATAGGTCCTCTATTGCTTGGAGAGAAAATCTTTTTTACCCTGGATTTTGGGCAATTTTTGAGCCCTTAAAGACAGTAGAAAAAGTCCCCAGAGCCACTAGTGCCTGCCACAGGTTAGTGGCAGCAAGCATTAATTACATGAATGACTGAGGTGAAGTAACTAGGGCAGTCCATGCCACATTCTAGACCTGACTTCTACGGAATTCAGGGAAGGGTGCAAACTTATACTTGGTATGATTTAGGGACCCCAGAATGGCACAATAAAATCTTATCTTTCTCCAAAATTCACAGCTATCTAAAAGTGTCTCATATCCTGGCATGAATTTATTGGATTTAAATATAAGATGAGTCATTTCTTTGCCCCCCAAAAATGATCTTTCAGAAAAGAGAGTCAGAAGTTAAGTAACTTATCCAAAAACACATAGCAAATATCAGTACCTGTATTTGAGTTCAGCTCTATCTGAAACCAAAGATCAGGTGAGTTTAGAAGACTTTTCTGAGTAATATTTGAGTTCCTACTTCACCTAAATTTATGGTGCTAACTATACAACTTATTTGTCACTCATTACTATTGGATCTTTTCCTGTCATTTTACTATTTTACATGTGTTCCGGACCCTACTCATCAACTAGATTTAAAGTTCTTGAAAGGTAAATAGCCTTTCCTGCCCCTTTCCCATCCCTGCAGACACACACATTCTGCTACCCCAGTACCTAACACAATGCTTTACACAAAGTAGGTACTAAATAGGTGCTTATAGAATAAATAAATGCTAATCTTTCTTAGGATCAGACCAAGTCTTATTCATCACTGAGTAAATAAATTCATCTTTGGGCAATAGTAAGATGGGGAAAAACTTTTTAAACCTAAAGATTGTAGAGAAATTGGAAGATAAACAGCAAACAGGAAAAAAATGCTGCAATGTAACAAAGGGTTAAAATCTTTATTATATAAATAGCTCATAAAATCATTAAGAAACATGCTAAGTTCCCAGTAGATAAATAAACCAAAGGGCACAGCAGAAAATTCAGAAAAAAGGGATTAAAACTAACTTGCCGATGTAGGGAATTGCATACCCCTTACAGCAATCAAATAAATGCAAATAAAAGCCATAAGATGCTGTTTTTGCATGCCTAATTTGCCAAATTTTAATTATTATTTTAATAGTAATAGCCAATGTTCATGAAGATGAGATAAAACATGCTGGTAGCAATAGGAATTAAGAGCCTTATAAATTAACATGTGACCTTAGGCTCAATAATTCTGCTCCTATAAGCCAATGCTAAAAAATGATCCCAAATACACAGGGGAGAATATAGCTGGTAACCAGGAAAGAGGATAGCTAGTGCCCAGGAATATAGACTTTATAAGTCAGATGCACCTGGATTCAAATCCTAGATCTACCATTTCTTAGTTGAGTGACTGAGCAATATGCTAGCCTCTGTGAGACTTAATCTTCTCATCTGTAAAATGGATATAATGATAGTGTCAAGTCATAGAGTGGTTGTAGGGATTGAATGAAAGAATGTTTGTAAAATGCTTAGCAAAGTCAAGCACGTACAAAGGGCTCCATAAATACTAACCAGTATTATTATTATTATCAGAAGCAAACAAAAAAAACTTTATGTACAACCATATTCATAATATATGATGAAAAATGAAAGAATGAATTTCCAGCTATAGGGGTAGAGTTAATTGAACAATATCATAGCCATTCAAGGACATAGTATGCAAACTTTAATTTAGTGATTGTGTTTGAATTATGGAACTTTGAAATATATATATTTATGAGAAGTATGCAATAACATGGAAAAATGCCTCCACAACCAACAAGACCTGTTTCAGAAACTTGGGATATAAAATAAGGTCACATCTCTTTTATTATTGAAATTAAATTGATCTAAGCCTCCATCTCACCACTGAACCTCCTTTTTCCCTCTCTGGGCTATTTCCTCCTACAAGCCCAGCAAAGCCCAAGGGGTCAGCTTGGGTTACTCTCATCCTGTGCCAGATCAGAGCTTGCACACCCCACCCAACTCACTCAGAGCTGGAGGACTCCATACTGAGTGCCTAAAACTCATATCAGGCACCACAGTGATTTGGAAAACGATAACAAAAATTAAGTGAAAAATACTATCAGTATTTCCACCATGCAAAAATAATCATAATTAACAATTAGTGTATTTCATTCCAGGATATGTACAGACTCTTTTTGCCAAGTTATTATTGTACTGTATTAAAAAAAAAAAAAAACAAACAGGGCGCCTGGGTGGCTCAGTCGGTTAAGCGACTGCCCTCGGCTCAGGTCATGATGCTGGAGTCCCTGGATCGAGTCCCGCATCGGGCTCCCTGCTCGGCAGGGAGTCTGCTTCTCCCTCTGACCCTCCCCCCTCTCATGTGCTCTCTCTCATTCTCTCTCTCTCAAATAAATAAATAAAATCTTTAAAAAAAAAAAAGCTATATCCTCCAACTCTAGAAACAAGAGACAACTCCATCCTGGAAAGAAAGGATTTGCCCAACCAGCTGTACCAAGTTGAGCTTCCATGGATTCCCACAAAATCTGCAGCACTCTTCTCCCCTCGATCCTAATAGGCCCCAAGTAGCAAATGCGCTAAAGAAACTAAAGAGTCTCTCTCTCCCCAGAGGCCCTGGATTGATAGCAGCACTGCCATTGTTGTGCCCTCTTGTACACCGTCAGCAGTCCTGCCTCTCTGGATAGGATGATACTCGCCACACAGGCATCTGTTCCATCCATGGCTCCATTGTATTTTTAAAACTAAATTTCTTAGATATGATGAGATGAAGCTAAGACATCATTAAAGGTATGTGTTCTTATTGTTTGCTTAGAGAATACTTTATTAGTCTCCCTTACAAACTTGAGAGGGCTGATAAATGAATATCATAAAAATGGAAATAAAGTCATCTAATGGGGCAAAGACCATTCTAAGAGATATACTGAGTTACTCCATTACCTTCTGTCGTGAGCATATTTGGTTGTTTACAAGTATTAGGTTCTTTCTAGTAAACATGGGTAACAACCAATAGTTAGAGGTGGGTGGAGTCTATAGATCTCTTCCCTTGCCATTTGATTAAAATGAAATTAAGTCTCTGACAGAAGTCTGCCATATATACATTCATTCATTTAGCAAGCAGGCCCCCAAACACTCACACAACCCAGTCTGTAAGCTTGAAGAAGGTCCAGCTTTCTGTCTTCACTGAAACTTTTAGGTTCACCAAAGGCAAACATGACAATAATCTAGCAGCAGGTCTCAGCTACTTTATAACTGGATTCATGAGACCTTGAAATTCATGAGAATTCTCGGATCAATGACTGGGCACAGCACCACTTCAGAATGAAAACTCTGGCACCATTTTGAAAGGTATAGAGTATGAACTAAATTCCTATGCCCCATTTATGCAAAGGCAGAGGGCCTCTGCAATATTTCTGGTCAATCCATTTATCTTGAACACTACTTCTTTCACCTGTGAAATGTGACAAAGCCTCCAGTGTTGGTTAAATATAAATATAGCTGAGTAGGGGCACCTGGGTTGTTCAGTTGTTTGAGCGTCTGACTCTTGATTTCAGCTCAAGTCATGATCTCAGGGTCGTGAGATCGAACCCTGCATCCGGCTCCACCCTCAGAGGGGAGTCTGCTTGAGATTCTTTCCCTGTCCCTCTCCCACTGCCCCTCCCCCACACCCCCACTCACACGTACTCTCTCTCTAAAATAAATAAATCCTTAAAAAAAAAAAAAAGACAGCTGAAGTCTACCTCTGTTGTGTGGTCTTCTGATTAGAAGCTTTCAAAACACTACCTACCCCAGAAGTGTATGTTCTATCCCAGGGTAACAGACTGTTCCTAGAATATAGGTAAAAATAAATTTACCTACAAACACACACATATCACATATACCAACATAAGGGTGTTTTTGTGTGTGCAAATACACATAGAAGTAGATAGATAAACAGGTAGCTCTAGATATAGATATATAAAGTCAGGCTATCTGTATCAAAGTATTTTAAAGTAAATTATAGGCAGCACAATATTGCCCTCACATTAAAAACAAAAAGGCTTTAAAATCCAAATAAAAGAAGGAGATAAGTGTGGGACACTTAAAGACTTCATTTCATTTTTAGGGATGAGTTTTTAAATAATTTCATTTGAAAGAAGCCTGAATACATTAGACACGTAGGGAAATAATCCCACTATTAGTATAATCACTTACATCTGTCAAATGTGCCCTGATGTATAATACACTTTCTTTTATTCCAGAGGATCCCAAAGAAACAAAACTTTAGATAAAATTGCAAAGGGAGGAGAAAGAATATTATTATCCAGCGTTGAATCCTGTCAAAAAACATACTACACCCTCAAACCACTGATAGGTCAAATGATAACCATCCCATAGGATGGATACCATAGAGGAGAGACAAACAAGTTCAAGAGAAGGGTGAAGAAGGAGTCCATGGCACTGGAAAAATCTGGGAACAGAATCCCAGGCATCACATTCAAACTGGGTTTTTCAGAAGTTTGCCTGGGTGAGAACGGGATGTCCACCTTGACTCCCTATTCTGTCAAATGGGGAAGATGGAGTGCCTGTCTCTCAGAGGAGTGAGAATTAAGAGGAACTATGTATTTAAACCCTGACACATGGTATTCATATGCAGGAATCCATCTTATAAAAATCAGGAAGCAGCTGCAAAGAGCTCTACACTAAGATTCAGAAGCCTTGAATCCCAACCTCAGCTCTGTCCCAGCTGGCTGCATGACCCTGGGTTAGTCTCTTCTTCTCTCTGCACCTGAATCTCACTTGGTGAAACTGTTCTGCTGCCTCCCATGAGGACCAAGTGGGATCAAAGACTGGAAATTGCATTGAAGAGTTAAGCACTTTGCAAATATAAGGCATTATTTTCATCACAAATAGAAGATACTTTGCTGAGTCCAAATATGCTAGAAAGGAAAATTCAGGGGGTCGGGGTAGAAAGAGAGGAATCAACCTGTTCTGTGGCAGAAAATAAGGAAGACTTCCAAGACTAGGCCTTGACCTTCAAATACCCTCACCCTCTTTGGCATGATGCTCTAGGCTCTTATAACTGGGCCATGAAAGAACTGAGGTAGATCTAAACATGTCCCTTGGCAGATCTAAATGTGTCCCTTGGAATCTAACATTGAATGGAGGGTCTCTCACCATTAAAGTTCTGGTATGAGGGTCACCCATCTCTCTCTCCCAGATAAAAGAGAAAAAATTCAAGTCTGGGGCTAGGGTGGCCTCTCCATTCTTTGCACAGAACCAAGAGTCCTGATGAGAGCTCCCCAGTAAGGGTAAGAAGTCAAAGGTGATGCCCCATGCCACTTAGTCCCTTTATCCCCACTTTAAGCCCAATTTAAAAGTTTTCAAAGTGGATCTTTGAGCAGAAAGAAAATGTTGTTTAATTGAAAAGGCTGCCTTTCAGGAACAGTTGGTGTTTCTCCAAGGGGCAGCCATTTTAAAGCATCCTACTACTGGGATAGTCTCTTGGGTTTAAATGATAGCATCCAGGTGCTGGCTCTGGGCTCTGGCAGGTACCAGGGACCTGACTGGCCTCAAAGCTTATTTAAAGTAAGTAGATGCTTGAAAAGAAGAGACTAACTAAATCCCAACAAAGTATCTGAAATGGAATCCCCCTTAAGCTGGTGACCGATGGTGCATGAGTAACAGACCACCATTTGTTCATAACACGAAGCCCTTAACTGATTATTCACTCATGCAACAAGCATTTATTGAGCACCTACTATGTGCTGGTACTAGAGTAGTCACTGAGTCACCAAAAGTGAGTAAGATGTGGTCCTCATTCTTAGAGACTTCAAAACCTAGTAAGGAAACAGAGAAGTAAACAGAAGATAACAATGCCTTATTATGAAGGCTTCCAGCAGTGCATGGAGGCCCGACTATCCCTTGGGTGCTGCAAGGAGCAGACCAGACTGCCTAGAGCTGTGTGTCTTGAATTTGATTGTGCACACAAATCTGGAGTTCCTGTTAAATGCAGATTTCTGACTCAGTGGATCTGGGGTAGGGCCTGAGATTCAGCATTTCTAACAGGCTCCCAGGAGATGCTGAGGATGCTGCTGGTGCACAGACCACACTGTGAGCAGGAAAATCAGAGAGAACACTGACAACTGAACCAAGTCTTGGAGAATGAGTAGAAGTTAGCCAGGGTAAGAGAAAGCTGGAGATGGGATGGGTCTCATGGCCCAGGTACAACTGTGAGGGGGTGGAGGGTTCAGGAAGCCCAAGTGCTCCAGTTTGGCCTGAGTGGGAGGTGTGAGGCAAGAGTAGAGTGGAGGACAAGTTGAAAGGCACAGGGACCCATGTATGTCCAGCTGTGGCATTTGGACTTTATGGAAAAGACGGTGGGGACCATTAAAAAATGTTTGAACTAGGAAGAGATATGATCAGATTTAAAAAAAAAATCCCTCAGTCAAAAATGTAGGAAAGAGACTAGCAAGGGTTACATGAGAGAGGGAGAGAGAGGCCAGTAAAGAGGCCATTGCTGCTTTATAAACAGAGAAATGGATGGAATCAGGAGATACCTGTAGAGAACATCAACACGTATCATTTCCACAGCTTCAAAATAACCTTCCCAAAAGTTCATTTGCTTTGGTCAATGGCTCTTCAGCACCACCAACATAATTTTGAAACTCTTCTGTCTATGTTTCAAAACATGCTACCATCAGTTTCACCTTCATCTCTCCACTGGATGACCCCCACTAGAAGTCATCAGCTACCCTCTTCCTACTAACCTTCCGGGCTGAGATTCATACCTCCCAGGCTCAGCCCCACCACCATGCTTAGCTTTCACTGTTCAACTCACCTGGAATGGCCCTGCTGCTCCTCTCCACCTGCCTACTTGCCACTGTTCTTCTAGGTCCAGAAGTCAATGACCTCATTGGTAAAGCTTTCCCAGACTGCTACAGCCCCACTGGTCTTTGTACTACCAGTTTCATTCTGTTTGCACTCAATCTCAGAGGACCCTGTGATTTTTAATGCCTTCTTTTATTTCCTTTTGCTTTTCTAAAATGACTCCTCTTTCAGATGTGTGCCTATAGTGTATATGTACAGATTAAATAAGAATAATAAAAGGAAACCTGCACACCCTCCTTTTGGGTTCAGATATAGACACTACCAAGATATCTGAAGTTCCTGTATGCTTCTTCTTGGGAGTCTTGGTGTTTTGTTTTTTGTTTGGTTTATTTTGTTTTTTTACTATGGCCAATCCTAACAGCACAACATAACTCAAAATAAGACCTGAGGAACAAGAGACGTCCTCTGTCTCTTTTGTTTCTTCCACAGCAATTGTTATGCTACTTTCTGTACTAAAAAATCTGGGCGTGCAACCAGCCAGTATGAGTATTATTTGTGGGAAAATGAGAGCAAGTAGTTTAAATCAATCCTGCTTGGAATAATCCAAAGCACAGAGTCATCAACCTCTTAGCATTTAGCAGACTATCCATCCACTAAGAAGACAGACCCTCAGTGAATATTTATTTAATTGAATTCTGGTTTTACTTCATCTAGTGGATAGAGCATAGATTCTGATCAATGTCAGACATAAAACTACTGCACTAAGCAAATGGTCTCCAAAGTAGGGCTCAATCCCCTCCCCCACAAGGTATGCATTTACACCCACTGGGGTATAGGAAGAAACATGAGAACTTTTATTTATACTTGGGTTTTTCTTAACCTTTTAAATGTTCTGATTTGGGGTTTATATCTTATAATAGATATAACATGTAGTATGTAAGTGTATATGCAGCAAGTACGACACAGTGTAACATATTACTAGTATAGTAGGTATAGCATGTAGCATAACAGCACATTAGGGCATGCTGCTAAGGCACCATACTCACACCTAATTAGAATAGACAGCAGGAAAATAAAGTGAAAAACCCGAAGTGGGGTCTCCCCGTGAGCTTCTAAGACTCATTCATTCATTCATTCATTCATCCATCCCAAAACATATTTTATTGATCTCCTTATGTGTACCATGCTCTGTTGCCCAAATTGCATCAGACAGAGGCAACAAAGCAGGTCACACCCTGTCCTGTCCTGCTGCCCATGGGACTTGGGCTGCTTCATGGCTCAAATAACTGGTGTATAACACTGAGTTGCCCAGAGTGAGCAAATACACAAACAAATATTCACCACCACCACCCCCACCACCGTAAGAGGATGAAGATGAAAGAAATCAACCAGATCCAGGCTCCTAATCCTGATCACAAATTTTTTTTTTTGTTCATTATGAGCTTATAGCAACTACTTAACATGACTCTTTCATTCATACCCAGCCTTCTCCACCAGCAAAGAAGGGAACTACCTTCCTGACAGATGCATAAGAAGCTCTTGCCTCTCAAAAATGCCTCCCCACTGCTCCTAGATGTTTGAAACTACTCTCAGAAGAAGAAAGTCCTACAGTTGATAAGGAATATGATTTTTTTTAATTTTCTTTTTTCTTTTTTCTTTTTCTTTTTTTTTTTTAAGATTTTATTTATTTGACAGAGAGAGACACAGCGAGAGAGGGAACACAAGCAGGGGGAGTGGGAGAGGGAGAAGCAGGCTTCCCGCCAAGCAGGAAGCCCGATGCGGGGCTCGATCCCAGGACCCCGGGATCATGACCTGAGCCGAAGGCAGACGTTTAACGACTGAGCCACCCAGGCGCCCCTTAATTTTCTTTTTTAAAGATTTATTTATTTGAGAAAGAGAGAGAGAGAGCACAGGGGGGAGGGGCAAAGGAAGAGGGAGAGAGAGTCTCAAGAAGACACCACACTGAGCACGGAGCCCAAGACGGGGCTCGATCTCAAGAACCTGAGCAGAAACCGAGAGTCAGACGCTTAACCAACTGTGCCACCCAGGCGCCCCAGGAATGTGATTTTAAATGCTCTTGCCATGGACTAAGCTTGCACTAAGTTGTAAATGACTTGTATCCAACGCTCTCTAGAGAACCAGTTTTGCTGGAGGGAGAGATGAAAAAGAAATTAACACCAGAGAACCAGCCTAGGGTACCTACAGGTGAAGTGAGAGGATCTTACGGACGCAAGCACAGACTTAGAAATGAGACACCAGGCCACACTGCACCAGGACAGGAAAGTTTACCTTGCCAGTTTTGCCAAGAGCTACATTAGGCCCAGCATTTGCCCACTGGCCTCAAAACCTTAGTTACTATAGAGAATGTTAGTGCTGAAGGGAAGCAGAGACCGGTGCCTGGGATAGGCTACATGGAAGCTTCCTGACCAAACTCTCACCAAATGAGCTTTCAGCAAATCTGGTGACAAAGGCAAATAAGCAAAATGAAATTAAAAACTCTCAGCCATGTTCTCCATTTTGAAACACTAACTCAATTCTACGTTCCAAGTGTTTTGAACCACTTAGCTCCAACTCTTCCCTCTGGGTTTGGTTTTGGTTTTGGTTTTGGTTTTGGTTTTTTGATCCTCTTTATCTTTCCCCCTCTGGGTTTTTGATGTAAGATTCTTGGCACTTCTCAGAGTATTGCCAGAGGTGAGGAGGCAATAGTGATGATTCTTGTCCATAATCCATCCCAGAGGTGAACCTGGGAACAATGCACTGTTGTTTTGCTGGATAAAATATGACAGAGATTTCACTTACTCTGCAAGACTTGAGGTTTAAATGTCCTATGACAACTTGGGGGAAAGATAGAAAGAACAATACCTCAATGTACCTTCCTACTGCCCAAAAATAAGAAATTGAAACAGCCAAGTAGTTACATTGAATCCAGGCACAAATACAGTTGGCAGCATCCATCTGCAACTTACAGAGAGGTCATCAGCTCAATCGCCTGAGTTTCTGTAAAGATGTGATTTCATTTTAAACAATTCTACTTCAAAATTATTGATATTAAAACTGCTATATCAAAATCATGGGCTCTCTTTTAAATATGTAGAGATATCATTTTAATACATTGACTTTTGAAAATAATTATATATATAATATATAATATGTATATAAATAATATACAGGCATACCTTGGAGATATTTCGGGTTTGGTTCCAGACCACCCCAGTAAGGCAAATATCACAATAAAGAAAGCCAAATGAATTTTTTGGTTTCCCAGTACATATAAAAGTATGTTTACACTATACTATAGTCTATTAAGTGTACAGTCACACTATGTCTTAAAAAAAAATGTATATAACTTTAATTTTATTACTGGGTCGCCTGGGTGGTGCAGTCGGTTAAATGACGTACTCTTGGTTTCAGCTCAGGTCGCTATCTCAGGATCATGAAATCGAGCTCTGCGCTCAGCACAGTCAGCTTGAAACTCTCTCTCCCTATCCCCTACCCCTCCCTCTCTCTCTTTCTCAAATAAATAAATAAATCTTTAAAAATAAAATAAAATACTATATTACTAAAAATGCTAATCATCATCTGAGCTTTCAGCAAGTCATTATCTTTTTGCTGGTGGAGGGTCTTGCCTTGATATTGATGGCTGCTGACTGATCAGGGTGGTGGTTGCTGAAGGCTGGTGTGGTTGTGGCAATTTCTTAAAATAAGACAACAATAAAGTTAGCTACATCCATGGATTCTTCCTTTCACAAACGATTTCTCTGTAGCACATGATGCCCTTTGATAGCATCTTATCTGCAATAGAATTTTCAAAATTGGAGTGCATCCTCTCAAACCCTGCTGCTGTTTTATCAGCTTAGTTTATGTAATGTTCTAAATCATTCATTGTCATTTTTGAAAGGAATCTTTTCTTCTGAGCTGTAGGTCTTAACAGTAGGCTTAAGATATTCACTAAACCATGTTGTAAACAGATGTGCTTTCATTCAGGCTTTGTCGTCATTTCTAGAGCACAGGGAGAGTAGATTGAGCATAATTCTTAATGGCTTTAGGATTTTCAGAATGGCAAATGAGCACTGGCTTCAGCTTAAAGTTCACCAGGTGCACGAGCCCCTAACAAGGCAGTCAGCCTGTCCTTTGAAGCTTTGAAGCCAGGCATTGACTTCTCCTCTCTACCTATGAAGGTCCTAGATGGCATTTTCCTCTGATAAAAGGCTGTTTCATCTACACTGAAAATTTGCTATTTAGTGTAGCCCCCAGCATTAATGATCTTAGCTAGATCTTCTGGATAACTTGCTGCAGCCTCTACATCAGTATTTGCTGCTTCACCTTGCACTTTTATGTTATGGAGATTGCTTCTTATACCTCATGAACCACCCTCTGATAACTTCAAACTTTTCTTCCTCACCTCTGGGAGCATTCAAAGAATCCAAGAGAGTTAGGGCCTTGCTTTGGATTAGGTTTTGGCTTAAGGAAATGTGGCTGGTTTGATCTTCTATCCAGACCACTAAGACTTTCTCCATATCAGCGATAAGGCTGTTTCACTTTCCTATCATTTGTGTGTTCACTGGAATGGCACTTGTAATTTCCTTCAAGAACTTTTTCTTCACACCCACAACTTGGCTAACTGGCGTAAGAGGCCTAGCATTTGGCCTGTTTTTGCGTTTGACATGCCTTCCCCACTAAGCTTAATCATTTTTAGCTTTTGATTTAAAGTGAGAGACATGCAACTCTTCCTTTCACTCAAATACTTAAGAGGCCATTGTAGGGTTACTAATTGTCCTAATTCCAATATTGTTGTGTCTCAGGGAATAGTGAGGACCAAGGAGATGGGCAGGGGTGGGGGGGACAAAGAATGGCTGATTGGTGAAGCCATCAGAACACACACACTTATTAAGATTGCTATCTTATATGGGTGGAGTCCATGCTGCCCCAAAACAATTACAATACTTAACATCATAGATCACCGTATCAAATATAATAATGATGAAAAAGTTTGAAATATTGTGAGCATTACCAACATGTGACACAGAGACACACTGTTGGGAGAATGGCACCAATAGACTTGCTGGACACAGAATGACACAAACCTTCGATTTGTAAAAAAAATATAGTATCTGCAAAGGGCAATAAAACAAAGCACAATAAAATGAGGTATGCCTGCATGTATAAAGTATCAGTTTGTTAGGACTGCCATAACAAACTGTCACAGACTGGGTGGCTTAAAAAACAGAAATCTGTGGGGCGCCTGGGTGGCTCAGTCAGTTAAGCATCTGACTTCGGCTCAGGTCATGATCTTGGGGTCCTGGGATTGAGCCCTGCATCAGGCTCCCCGCTGAGTGGGGAGTCTGCTTCCCCTCTCCGTCTCTCCCTCTGTCTCTCCCTCTGTCCCTCCCCCTGATCATCCTGTCTCTCTTCCTCTCTCTCAAATGAATAAATAAAATTTTAGAAAAAACAAACAAACAAACAAATTTATTTCCTCACAGTTCTGGGGGCTAGAAGTCTGAGATTGAGGTGTCAACAGGACTGGTTTCTTCCAAGGCCTCTCTCCTTGGCTTGTAGATGGCCATCTCCTTCTTATGTCTTCCTATAACCTTCCCTCTGCGTGTATCTGTGTGCACATTTCCTCTTCTTATAAAGACACCAGTCATATTGGATTAGGGCCTACCCATATGATCTCATTTATCTCTTTAAAGACCCTAACTCCAACTAGAGTCACATTCTGAGGTACTAGGCTTAGGATCTCAACATATAAATTTTAGAGGGACACAATTCAGCATATATATATATATTATATTAATTAATATATGAGATAGATATATAGATATTAGATAAGCCTGTACATAGTGTACTGTGCCCAGATAACTAAGTATCTTTGCCTTAATTGTCACAAAGTTTCCTATAAAACCAGAGTATGATGCATGTGGCTGTGTTTCTACTCAAGTTCTCATACATTCTTAATAGAAATGATGAAGGTCTATAGATTATAACCTAGATTCATATAAAGGATAACACACACACAGCATTAGAATAATCTTCCTCAAAGGAACAGCTACTCTTTAATTCCGAACATTTTAAGACATCTAGAATCACTTTCCCTAAGCAATTATGATTTTACAAAATGCTGTCAAGACTATTCGCAAAGTTTTACTGCCCAGACAGAGCTAAATGCCTGGAGCTTTCGGTGGTGATTTATTATTTACTCTGGAGGTAAGTTGCTAAGCAAGATTTATTCAGTAAGAACAGAGTCATTTGTAACAGTACAATATATGCTTGACTGTGAGGAGGATTTTTTTTCACCCTTTCTCAAGAGAGTTTATTCTCTATAATCAGAAAAATATATCTGTATGTAAGTTTTCATCCTTTTGTGAAATTGATGGCACCAATATACATTTGACAAACCAGGTTATTTTCAAATGTTCTCATGTGAACTTTAGCTCTGAGTAATTGTCAGTATATTTTCATAATAAAAACAGTAGGACAACAGTATCAAAGTCTATCGATAGAATCCATTGGGTATCTGCCTTACTTGCACAGGGCTTTTTTTTTTTCAGTTACTCCACTGCACTACAGTGGCCTAACCCACACATTCATATCATCTCAGAGAGACTCAGATTCCTAAGAAAAAGAGAGCAGTAATAATGCATTTTTGCCAACTTCGGTTTCCAGAATTGGTAACAAGTACAGAGACCAATTGCTGGCCTACTTCTGCCCCCTAGTGATCATAACATATTGTTGCTTTTTGCAAAAGGGAGACTGGAGAGCTAGGAGCAGTGAAAGTGGCCGCCCTTTCTGTCCCCCTACTTTAGCAACCTGTTCCCCAAGATACACACTGCCCTCCAGCCGCCCTTTCACCAGGTCCTGAAAAGGAAAATGATAAACTCATTCACATTAAGGTGGTCGGGACTAAAATCTCTCCTTCTGCCCAGACTGTCTGCATTTTAACAAAAGCACTGAAGTGAGAAGGAAAATGCTGCTTAACCCAAAAGAAAAAACCACCCTCAGTGGAAATTTAGGCTTAAGGAAAAAGAGTTTTTGTCATAGGTTCTTTGGTTTTGCTTTTTTGTTTTTTGGAGATGTGCATTTGAAGAGTCACTCAATGCCTCAATTTTTTTTCATTTTTTTAAAAGATTTATTTATTTGAGAGAGAGAGAGTGTGCGTGCAGGGAGGGGCAGAGGGACAGAATCTAAAGCAGAGTCCCCACTGAGCAGGGAGCCTGACTCAGGACTCAGTCTCAGGAACCATGAGATCATGACCTGAGTGGAAACCAAGAGTCCGATGCTCAACCAACTGTGCCACCCAGGCACCCCTCAACACCTCAGTTTCTTCGACAAATCTTTGCCCCTGCTATAATCTGGTGGGAGGAAAAATCAGTAGAGGACCCAGGAAAATGCTCCATTTCCCAGACTTCTCGCCTCCAGCCTCAGCTGCTCCGACCCCTGTGTCCGGCTGGCAGGTGTGGCTCTGGGGCAGCCACCGCGTCCAACAGGGCAGCTCACCCTGCAGACATGAAATGGGTGGAAACATGAGCGAGGAATGTTCTGGTCAGGCTCCAACCACCCTCCCAGAGCTGCTAACAGGACTCCCTGCTGCAGTTCTTCAGTAGGTCAGGGAGTTTTTCAGGCAGGTAGCCAATCCCCAAGATGGCTTTAGATCAGGACAGGCAGAGTGGGAGGCCCCAGGCAGTGTCTCTGAACTCTGGCTTGGGCAGGTCATTAATCAAGCCCCCCCCCAGGTGTCCAAAATTGACCTCTTCCCCATCAGGAGTAACGGCAGACAGTGGCCCCTACCATCAGTGGCCACGTCCAATCTAGACAGAACCATGAAGAAAATGGAAAGACTGCAGAGAGCGAGGGCTGTTTCGTGTGGCTGGTATAACTTGCTGAGAAGCCACAGGGGCCCCCACAGCCTCCAATCCACCATCACCAACTCCCACAGACTTGGAGGCAGAAGCTGGGCGAGTGTGGCTGGTGGCTGGAGTCAAGGGGCTGATTTCAATGCATAGTTCCAACTGCGTGTGGTAGTGGGATATGAATAGAATCTGGCCTCACGCAAACCTGAGTTAGAATCCCAGCTCTACAGCTGGCTAGCTGTGCAAACTTTGACAACCTCTTCTCTTTTCTTTAGTTGTCAGCTCAAGGGTCACATCCTCGGGGACACCCTCTTTGACCACGAATTAGATCAGATCCCTATTTGTGAATCTCACAATCCCTTATAATTTTTATTCATAACACATATCACCATTTGTAATTTTACCACTTACATGTAGGATGATTTGTCTAATATCTCTTTTCCCTACTGTATTCTAAACTCAGAGAAGACAGTGACCAGGTCTCCTTCATTCACCATCTTTTCCCAGGGACCAGAACCTAGAACATACTCAATAAAGATTTGAGAAACGAATTACACTCAGCCTTTATCATCTATAAAATGGGATGACAGTACTTCCTTATAGGTTTATTGAGAAGATTTAATGATTTTTTGTGGAAGTTGTACCCTGTGTCTTACAAAGACTAGGTGCTCAACAAGGGGCCATTCCTCTGCCACTATTCCTTTGGGGACCCACCTAGGAGGATGCTTGTCCCTGACCACCAGAGGTGCCACTGGGCAGTGAAATTCACCAAAATAGGAAACCAGAGACCTGAATGATCCACACATTCTATCACAAGTCCCTGAATAATCAAAACTAGTTGGCACATTACAATTCATCGCCTCTTCTCTCTAGGTGTCCCTTGATGGCAGGAAAAGTTATCTCCAGCTTCACTTTCCTTTCCATCCCAGATAGAGAGTAGCCAGAGGGACTGTAAATCCATTCCTAACATTTTCAGTTGTTTGAGTTATGTTCTACCAGAATTAAGAAGGTGACTTTAAAAACATGAAGGAGAAATAAAGGTTGCACCTTCCCAGAGCAGAGTACAGGTGTAAAATGAAACTGAACTTTTAATATGAAACTGCTCTGGAGGAGAAAGGACTAAGAATATTTTTATAGAACACTTGCATTATGGGTAATTTTTTTTAAATCCAGGGTTCAACTTGCATGACACTGAGGCATAAGTCTAGCACTTAATGACATTTATAACTCTGTAACAATACGTTTTGTATAAATTACTGCTGAGGCTTAACATTTCTGATTATGATATATAGAATAAAGTGATGTCATAAAGGCGAAGTTTGTAAGTTACGATCTGTCCTGTTGCTTTAAATAAGAGGATTTCTGGAGACAATTGCCTTGATGAATATAAACTCAAATGAACCTTGAATCTCTTCAATTATTCTTATTTAGAATTCATTTTCCTTTGAACTTTCATTTAACTCAAAGCACAATCGTTCCATTATAAATCAAATGCGAGCTTGTCTTTCCTGCAATAACAAGTATGCTTTAAATAATGAAGCAACACCTATGATCATAAAAGATAATGTTTCAATGCACCAAAATACAAAAGGTAAAGAGATTTATTATCTTAGTTCACAACGATGAGTTGAATATTTTTGTAGCAACAGATATCTCTATTCCAGACAACACTTTTTATTTGACTTTTTACTGTATTTCCTTTCCCAGAAGACTGGGGTACATTATTATCAATGAAAGAAAAGGAAAATTCAACACACAACGTTATTGGTGGCTGAGAAGCCCAGATCTCTCCTTGCTCAGTTTCCCTAGTAAGCTAATGGATATAAATATCTCTCAACCTCCCTGGCCCTCTTTTCCACAATGAAAGGGCTGGGCTGAATCATCCTACATTCATCCCAAGCTCTGAAGACTGAGACTGCATATGCCTTTCCTCTTGCACAGAATTATGGTGAGGAACAACCAAGTTAATGGATGTGAATAAACTTTATAAGGTATAAAAGTGCCATACATAGTACCTGATGGTTTTCACTCTGTGTTTTTAAATACCTTTACATATCCATTATGCGAACTATGCTATCCAAAATAATACAGAAAAACTCTAGAGCATCTCCAGGCTATTACAGATGAAACAGGGTGATAAAAAGAGGGTCTTCTGGAGTCCTCATAATAAATTCTTTTGGGTGGGATCGAAATCTCACATAATAATAGGTCAAATGGCCGAACTACCCCAAAGAGCCTACTTTCCCATTGAAAATCTCACCAGCAAGCAGGACACAGAACTAAGCAGGTAGGCTGGACCATTGGAAAGCTCTCTTCCTGTTATCTCTTCATGCATTCTGTCTTCAAAGCATTGTGACCTGTCTTCAATACACCCTCGGGTGTGGGATTTACATTTTTAATATTGGCATTTATGATGTGGTGCTTCTTCCCGGTTAATTGGTATCAGAGCAAAATGTTTGCCTCTCTCCTCAAATAAATCTCTTCAAGAGCTTCAATCATACATTCTTTTGTTCTATCCCTCATTTGAAACGGGCCCTATAAAGCCGCCAGACCACGGTACATAATCTTTTGCCTCTCACATTTTTAAATCTGGGGGTTTATGCTTTAATGGCTTTGATGTGCTTACTATTCAGCCCATTACTTAAACCACGTTCCTTCCCGTCCAACACCCGGCTCTCCCTCAGCCTTACAAGCCTGTACCCTCTGAGGCTGAAAGGATTTATTTATCATCCAGAACGTTTCCATAATTTTGGAAACATATGTTTTGAAATTACATTCCAATATCTCATACTATGTTCTTTGTCTTGCATCTGTTCTGTAAAAACAAACAAAACACACATAATTATATTCCAATGACTGCAAAGTCTATGTTTTCCACAAGAGTTGGTTCTTCCACAAACAGTAAGTCACACAACAAAGGCACTTACATACCCCTTCGATGTCATCTGAGTCACATTCTTGTGTTAATTAGAGCTAACTACTGATAATAGTAAACTTCTACAACTGTGAAACCCAGACTCCTTTCCAAAGTTATTTCAATTTTATAGGATAATCTCGTTATTGAAAATTAGCTATTGTTGAAAAACCGAAGTCTTGACATAATACTCAACCTTGCATGGAAAACAACTCAGTAATCTTTCATACTCCCAGTGTATGACTTGCATTAAATATTCTTTAAAAAATTCACTTCTCTCCCTGTAATATCCTAGTAGAAAGACAATCAGTCAATGCACAAAAAAGACCCCTCCCCTCCCCACTAAAATAAACAAACAAACAAACCTGAATGAAACATAGAGAAATAACTGAGCAAAATATATTCCTTTTTTATATAACTATCCCACCACACACCAGCTCCCTCTTGCCTAAATCTTTCATGTCACACATTGTCTCTCTCTGACACACACACACAAACACACACGCACACCATTTAACCATAAAACCCAATCATTTTACGACTGTGTTTTACTAGAATGTCTGATGTCAAAATTAGATAAATTTGCATTGAAACATTCAAAAAGCCGCTCAAAACCAAGAACTGCCTTTCAGTCTACCTCTTAAAAATAAAATGTCACCATTGTAACATCTCCTCCCCTCAGGTTTCTGCTCTTGATCCTTATATTCTTAAGTAATAAAATAAATTTTGGAGGGGCGCCTGGGTGGCTCAGTTGGTTGAGCGACTGCCTTTGGCTCAGGTCATGATCCTGGAGTCCCGGGATCGAGTCCCGCATCGGGCTCCCTGCTCGGCGGGGAGTCTGCTTCTCCCTCTGACCCTCCTCCCTCTCATGCTCTCTGTCTCTCATTCTCTCTGTCTCAAATAAAAAATAAATTAAAAAAAAATCTTAAAAAAAATAAAATAAAATAAATTTTGGAACTGAGAAGAAAGGTAAGCCTGATGCCTACAGTGGTGTGCTGGTAGATATTTAACAACCAGCTTGCAGTGAGGGAAAAAACCTCTGACTTGTAGCATTTGCTAATTTCTGTGATATAAATGCCTCCATGGTGGCCAGTTTCCAGCTACCAGTGTGATGTTGCTAAAGGGCAGAGCAGGGAGTATCTGCACAACTGGCTCTTGTAAGGTGGTGCAAGCTGGTTTCACCATTTCATGCCTATGACTCCTCTTGGAGATTTAAAAATGTTCCCAGCACCTTTGACATCTAGCAGTAGTTCTAGAGGTAATTCTTTTTTTTTTTTTAAGGTTTCATTTATTTGAGAGAGAGAGAGAGCACGGGCAGGGAGGAGAGAGAGAAGCAGGCTACTCACTGAGCAGGGCTCTGTCCCAGGACCCTGGGATCATGACCTGAGCCAAAGGCAGACGCTTAACCGACTGAGCCACCCAGGCGCCCCTCTGGAGGTTATTCTTATTGTTTGCTCTCAACCAGTCTGTTTCTAGGATGCTTTTCAGACATCACTGCCAATGTCCTGGGCTAAAAAGCGCTTTATACCCATACAGGATCACATGACATAACCCATATAAACTCTGGCCCCCATGTGGACCCACTCTCAACATAAAGATACATTCAAAGAAAACACAAAGATGATTCCAGAAGCTTTGAAAAACAATATCATTGGGTTTTCTTATAAAGTTTGGTGCAGGTGCTTCACCCAGAAATCTTCCCAATTAGACATCTCATTCTGTCTCTAAAGTCTTAGTTATTTTAAAGGCTGAAAACACATACATGCTCCTCTCTCCCACCATCTCCTTTTCTCCCCCTCATACATAGGGACATGTGTGTGTGCACACACAGGCACAGACTCTACTTACCTAAATATAGTGCTTCCCATTCAATCCACACCACCTTTATGTATTCACCACACTCACTACCTATAACTGCCCCAACAGTCACAGTGCTCTGAGAAGCATAGTTCTCTTGGTCATACTGCTTTCCTCCAATTCCAGTGGATAATATTCTCTATTTCGTTATTGTAACATGAAGG
The DNA here is from genome assembly GCF_002201575.2 of Neomonachus schauinslandi. NCBI lineage: Eukaryota > Metazoa > Chordata > Mammalia > Carnivora > Phocidae > Neomonachus > Neomonachus schauinslandi. Next base: position 55,750,103 of record NC_058412.1, read on the forward strand.
TATTTGTCAATGTGGTTCTTGTGGCATCATCATCATCATCATCATCATCATCATCATAATACAGAACATCGACTAGTTCCCACGCTATACCAGGCAGTAAGCTGAGCACCTTACACATAGTCATTTAAGTTATGGAGGCAGGAGTCAAACCAGGCAAGATGGCGCAAGAACCCACTGTTCTTAACCACCATACTCTACCAGTTCATAGATCCATCTGAAGAAAAGCCACTGTGGGATCTTGGCCAAGTCACATTTGCTGTGCCTCAGTTTACTCATCTGTAAAATGGAGCTGATAATAGTACCTACCGCACAGGGTTTGGAGGAGAATTCCATGAGCTAACATATGTACAGTACTTAGAAGGGTACCTGGCACATAATAAGAGCTATTATGTTAGCTAAGGGTCAACTAACTACTCAATGTTAACCAGGACTAATCAGCTCCTCACAGCCAATAGAATCCCATGACTCTTACATGTCTTCTGTTAGAGTCCTAAGGTTAGCAAATTTTTTCTGTAAAGGGTCAGATAGTAAATACTTTAGGCTTTGCAAGCCACCTACGGTCTCTGTCACAAAATCTTCTTAGGATTCTTAAGTCTTTCAAAATATAAAAATCATTTGTAGTTTGTGGACTAAAAGAGACCACCAGCTGGATGTTGGTCCACATACATAGTTTGCTGATCTCTGGGCTAGACCGAGAGAGAGAGAGCCCTGTTTTAAATATCATATTTTTTTATGAAAGCAAATACATGAACTCTGAAAGACACCCACATAAAACAAACACATTCCCTCAGCAAATGTTCACTTATCATTTATTATGTGCAAGGTGCCATTCTGGATGCTGAAGCCACATAGATGGAGAAGTGCACCCTTGACTTTGGGAGGCTCATAGGCCAATGGCAAGATAATCCCAGCATAGCGTGTGCTGAATTCTTTAATAAAGGAGGAAGGGATCTGGTCTGGTTAGGGCAAGGTAAGTGATAAGTAAAGGGTCCAAAAAGAAAAGGACGCTTGAGCTATACCTTGAAGATGCAAGGAATTCACTTGGTAGACAGACACATAAGAGAGCAAGGAGGTGGGGCGCCTGGGTGGCTCAGTCGGTTAAGCGACTGCCTTCGGCTCAGGTCATGATCCTGGAGTCCCTGGATCGAGTCCCGCATCGGGCTCCCTGCTCGGCAGGGAGTCTGCTTCTCCCTCTGACCCTAACCCCTCTCATGTGCTCTCTCTCATTCTCTCTCTCTCAAATAAATAAATAAAATCTTAAAAAAAAAAAAAAAAGAGAGCAAGGAGGTATTCAGAAAATTGCAGTGTCTGGGATCAGAGAAGGCCCATGAGATCAAGAGGCCATCCTGTAGGCCTCTGGTTTTCAAAGTCTTTAACACAGAAGTTTGTCTTCAGGCAAAATCTAATCTAGAGTCCTGTGTGCCAAACACCCTGCTTGAAGCTGGGGGGTTAGTCCCGAGCACCTCCCCTGCTGCTGGCCTCCTCACCACAGGCAGCTCAGGGTGACCTCGGCCTCTGGGCCGCACAGTTGGAAATCCACAGCTCCTGGCAACAGGCAGCAGGCCCAGGGGCCAGAGAAGTCCTGCTGTAGCGACTCCATGCAAATTCTTCTGAAGTCAATAAAATTCCATGTATCTATTTTTATCCCCAACAGACATCCTGTTCTTCCCCAGCCCCTCTGCCTTTGCTGGTCACAGGCTTGCCCCATGTGGTTTAACACTTCATCACATGGCATCTTGTGTGGTTATCTAATTGCTTTTTGAGCATCTAGATGAACTGGCCTAAGGGCAGGAAGTGCAACTTGTTTCTCTTGTATCCCCCTCAGCAAGCTGCGTGGGGCAAGGAGGCGCTGCTGAAGGGAAGGTCTCTTCCAACCCTCAGATTCTAAGACTCCCCACAGGAGGACAGTATTTTCAAAGAGAATAAGAGAGGAAATATCTTCCAAGGCAGGCACTAAATTAGTGCAAGTGGAGTATCTAGTGGGGAGGTATTTGTGTGTCTCAGGACTGAAGGTTGGCTTGATCAGATACCTCAGTTCCCAAAACAGCATTGTTTTGGGTTCTTACACAACCCCTCTCCCCTCACTCTGTTGTAATTCCCTTTCATCGCCATTCCCCAGCCCAATTTCCCTCCCTGTAATAGACAACCACGTTATTGTGTTTATATGTATGTGTTCTTTGCTGTCTGGTGTGCATATATTTTAATATATAAAAATGCTATGTTCTCATGGTTTAGACATCATCCCATCCCTTCCTTTTTCACCCAGCATGTTGTTAAGATTTATCCATATCATCAAGCATGCAACTGTCCTTTCTTCCTGAAGGCTGCACACCGTTGCATAATCTGTACCCACTATATTTTACATCTCCGGCCCCCCAGGACAGACAACTAAAATGCTTCTGACTCCTCCTCCCACAAACAGTGCTGTGATGAACATCCACATACATGCTCCTTAAAAATCTCCTTGTATGCCCAGGATCAGGAGGTAAGTCACCTGGCATGAGTGTAAGTACTGCCAGGGGACTGTCCAAAGAAGCTGCACCAGACCCTCTCACACCAGCCAGGCCTGGGGTTTCTGCGGCTCACCTCCTGACCGACACTGAACAAGATTCAGTGTGATGGATGGAAATGTGCCCCCCAAAAATGATACATTGAAGTCTTAACCTCTAGGAGCTCAGAATGTGGCCATGTGTGGAAATAGGATCTTTGCAGGTGCAATTAAGTTAAGATATGATCATTAGGATGGGCATTAATCCAATATGACTGGTGTCCTTACAAAAAGGGAAAATCTGGACACAGAGGCAGATACCCACAGAGGAAAGACAGTGTGAAGACAAAAGGGAGAACACCATGTGAAGAGGAAGGCAGATATGGAGCAATGCATCTACAAACCAACAATGGCCAGCAAACCACCAGAAGCCAGGAAAAGGGGATTGGACAGATTCTTCCACACTCTCAAAAGGAACCAACCCTACCAACACCTTGATTTTGACCTTCCAGCTTCCAGGACTACAAGACAATACATTCCTGTCATTTAAGCTACCTAGTTTTCAGTATTTTGTTACAGCAGCCCTAGGACACTAATGCACTCAGCTTTTCAAGGTCTGCCAGCCTGGTGGATATAACATAATATTGTGGTTTTTTTTTTTTCCTCTAATCACTAGTGACTTCAAACATTTTCTTCATATGCTTTTTAGTCATACAGGTTTCCTTGTAAACTGCCCATGTCTATCCTTTTGCCCACTTTTTCATAGAGAGTCCTATCTTTTTCTTGTTGATTTATAATAGCTCCTTGTAAATTCCCAATATTAGTCCTTTAGAGTTTGATACCTTACAAATCTTCTCTCCAACTATCATCTGTCTGTTAACATTAACCTCACTGGATAACTGCTAACTAATTCCTAACAGGGCAGAATTACTTAATTTCTATTTAATCAATTTCACTAATTTTTCAATTATGATTTGTACAATTGGGGTTTCACTTAATAAATCCTTCCCTCCTCCTATGTTACAAAGATATTCTCCTACATAATGTTCTACAAACTGCATTATGTCACCTTTAACATGCAGAGTCAGTATCTATATATGGTGTGAGCCAGAGGGCTGTTTAAAAAAAACCACTGAAATAACAAGACATTCCAAAATGTAGTGGCTTTAAACAAAAACAAACCTCTATTTTGCTCACACACCTGCACTGTAGGTAGGGATCAGCAGGGATGGTTGATCTTTGTGCCACGGAGTGTCCACTGAGATGGCCTGCCCGAGGCTGCAGGGCGTATGTTCAGTGTGCCTCCCTTAAGGCTGGCAAGTCAGTGCGGGCTGTAAGTTGGGAGTTCGGCTAAGGCTGAGGGCTGGGGCCACAGCTCCTTTCCACTTGCACCTTGTTTGTCACCGGCCATTTGGGCTTCCTCACATTCTGATGGCTGAGTTCCAAAAAAAAAAGGCAGTGACTGTGCCACTACCACTTTATATAACCTAGCTTCACAATCACTTAGCATTACTAGCCTGGGGTCCATGGTGGTCAAAACCTGCCCAGAATCAAGGGGAAGGAACATCATACCCCACCTCTCTCAACAGGGAAAGTGTCAACGTCACATTGTAAAAAACTCATGTGGGAGGGCAGCAAATGTTGTGATCATCTCTGGGAATAGAATCTGCCATAGGATGCGATTTTATGAGAAGGTCATTGTTATCATTTCTTAAATTCTTTCATACACACAGTCTGCTGCTGAGTTTTCCACTCTGTTACACTGCTTGATTTGTCTGGGGTTTGTTTTTTTTTTTTTTTAACCACAATAAGGCTAGTAATGTGTTCCTATCTGATAAGGTAAGTTCCCTTCCTTCATTCTCCTTTTTCAAACTTGTGAATTATTCATGAACCTTTCTTTTTCCATACAACTTTTTAAGTACATCTATCAAACTCTTAAAAATAATCTTACTGGAATTTTGTTGGGAGTGCCTTGAGTGTATAAATTAATTTGGGAATAATAAACATAATTTTATATTGTCATCCCACTCAAATACATAGAAATTACTGTGACTATTCAGGCTTCCTTTTATAGCTTTTAAATTTTTTAATGTTTCTTCTATAGAGGAACGCCTTGTTTGTTTGGTTTTTTGTTAATCCCCAAATGTTTCATAGTTTTGGTTGTTGCCATGAATATTATTCTTTTTTAAAATTATGTTTTCTAATCAGTTTTTGCTGCTGTTGAGAAATTCTATTGATACTCATAAGCTGTTCTTAAATCTGGCAACCTTGCTTAATTCTGACAGTTAAATCCATTGCTTTTGCTTTCTAGACAACCACATTGTCTACAAATAATTGCGGTTTCATTTCTTCCCCTCTAATTCACACCTTTTGTTTCTTTTTCTTTATTTGTTGTCTTGGCTAGGAAGTCCAGTTGTGTGCTGACACTACTGAGTGATAATGTCTTATTCCTGATATTAAATGGACTGTATCTTTCTCCACTAAGTATAATTTGTGCTTTCATTTTTCATTCCAAATATGTATTGAGCTCTGTTAAAAGTTTTTCTGAATCTACTGAGATGATTATGTGACTTTTTTTCCTCCTTTAGTCTAGAAATTATATTGAATTACCTTTTTATTTCTGAATAAATCTCCTAAATGATATTAATATCTTAACCACAAATATTTAATAAGCTACTATAATATTTTATTTAGGATTTTTGTATCTGTGATCATAGGCAAAAGAGATCAGGAATTTTCTTTTCTTATGTTCTTATCCAATTTTGGGATAAAGATTATGTTCAGCTCAAAAATGAGGGAAGCAGATTTGCTGTTTTTCTCTTTTCTATTTTGAGGTTGCTAAAACTGAACTGTAAAACTGTCTGGGCCAGATGCCTTTTTAGAGAGGAGATCTTTGAGAACTATTTCAATTTTTGGTGCTTCTTTGTTTATTAGAGTTTTCTACATATTCTTTTACCAACATAGACATTTAAGAGTGTTCTCTAAATGTTCTTGTTTCAAATAGGGTTTCCAAATTTAGTAGGCTAAAGTTATTCATAATTTACTTCTCTTACTTTTGTAACTCTGTATCTATAGCTGTATCTGTTGAAAAAAAATCTGTATTTTTTAATTAAATCTTTTCTCTTGGTTAGTCTTTACTAACTTATACATTCATTAATTATTAAATAGTAATAAGATGGTTTCTCCTATTGATATTTCCGAAAATAAAAACATCCTTTTGGTTGCCAAGTCTTCTCCAGACTTCACCTACCTCCCCATCCTGGGCCTACCACTCAGGTCTATGCTCTTTGATGCAGAAGAGAAGTCAGGAGCCTGAGCCTGTGTCCCTTTGGGCCACACTCGAGCATGCCTTCCAGGGGCTACCAATCCACAGGCTACAGAGGCATTCTTCTCATCCATCCCCTAGTAAGCAGTACCACTTAGTAAACAATTACTGACTGCCAACAGCATGCCTGCCTTGTACAAAGCAATAGAGACCATAATCTTTGCCCCAAGTGAATATATAGTCAGTTAGGAGACCAGAGCAAACACCCAGGAATGCGCATGAAAGGAGAAGGAATCCAACGGTCAAACTGGGAAGAGATGAGGCTTGCACCATCCCCAACACCACCCCCCCCCAAAGATCATTACCTGTAGGTGCAGGTCTAGGTGCTCTGTTGGATACAAGGAAGCTCTGAAGGGTCTTATGATGATGTCTGGGACATGATGCATCTGGCAAAGTAATAATAACAGCAACAATGATAGCAGCTAACACTTCCTGAGTGCTCGTTATTCACCAGCATTATGATAAGAGTTTTTAATGGCTTTGAATCTTGTTTAACCTTCATGACTACCTACTGGAGTAGGTTCTAGTCTTCCATGAGAAACTGAGCCTTAAGGGGGTAAATGATCATATCCAGGGTTACACATTCAACAGGGGACAGAACCAGGACACAGATCAGGTCTGCCCAACTCCTGGGGCCAAACTCTTAACCACTATATATACTGCCTCTTTGCTTTATCAATACCTGAGGGGAAATATAAACCTTAAATGACTGATACCATTAATGCTTGCCAACACCCAGAGTGGTGAGGGAAAGCTCCAAAGAAAAGAAAGCCTGATGCTGTTCTGTAAAAGGTAAAGGACAGATGAAGAGCCTGGATCACACACAGAAGTACTGGGAGCAGATGAGGGAACAGACCTCATGGGGTTTATAAAGTGAAGGGGGAAATTGAGGCAGCATGACTGGGGGCATGGAAATCACTACCGTCGATGGCTGGTCCTTCAGACTAACAAATTTAGTACTAGGTGAACGACAGGTGGCAAAGGAAAATAGAGAAAACAAGAGAGACCACAGTCACCAGAGGTATTTGTATAAGTACATAGAAAGACCATGAGAGGGGCACCTGGGTGGCTTGGTCGGTTGAGCATCTGACTCTTGATTTCGGCTCAGGTCAGGATCTCAGGATCCTGGGATCGAGCCCTGGTGTTGGGGTCCATACTCAGTGCAGAGTCTGCTGGGGATTGTCTCTCCCTCTGCCCCTCCCCCTGCTCACACTCTAAATTAATTAATTAATTAAAATTGGGAAAAAATAGAAAGAAAGAAAGAAGGAAAGAAAGAAAGAAAGAAAGACCATGAGAAATTTGTCCCATCATCTGATTATTCAGTCCTCAGGTATCTGGGACAAAGTTTCCATCCCCAGAGTAGCTGTCTCTAAATATTCCCAGTCACCTCCCTCAGAATTGAGTCATGTATATAGGACTCAGGTAGGAATGGCTCTCTCGGTGTAAATAAAGGAAAAAAGGATTAGAAAAAAATGAATCAGTGGTTGTGGCGGGCATGGGTGTTTACAGTCAGTTGGGGATCTCACTATGGCGCTGGATCCTGTCTGAAGGGAAATGACCCATCCCCCCACGTCATGAAGTTTTCAGGCTTCTCCCATTCCAGCCACATCTACATATCACAGCTAGCATGGTCAGCTGCCCACAATCCATTCAATTTGCTTACTGGGAACCATCAAACAGGGTAACCAAGGGACTTCCTGTTGGGCCAGGCAGGCACTCTGTCTGCCTCAAGCCTAGGGGTGGAAATGCATTTGCAAAATCTTGTCAGTGCACACCAGTGTGTTCACATTGCCAACAGAGCCCACACAGCCTGTGTCTTCCACACCATTGCCACAGTATCCAACTCTTCCTTGGGGAACTGCAACCTCTGAGAAATGAGTATTACAAAGAGAACCTACCTCCCAAACATTAAAAATTATTATTGATCAGGAGAAAGCATGTACATTTGGCCAAATTCTACTAAGATTTTGTAGTGTTCCATTATTAAGGAGTGCCGCTTCAGGGTCACTATTTTAACTGTTTGGTTCTAAGCTTTATATATATATATATATATATATATATAACTATATATATATAACTATATATATATATATATATATATATAGTTATTTTACCATTTCAACTGTATAAGATGGCAACCACAAAATTGAAATTCTGTCGTTCAAAGGGTTTTATGTACTCCTCTAACTAAAAACAGCTTCACAATAAAAAGATCCCGTTTTACAAGTGGGCCCAACCCAAAATAGTAACTATGGCCTTAAGGGTTATTATCCCATTGCTGTATGAAGGATTTAGGGCATATAAATGCCCATTAACACAACTAAGCATAATAATCTGATTTATAAAGTAGCCCTTGCCAGGGCTCTTGTAGCACCCTACGATTACACCACCCCAATTAAAACATCCTGCAAGCCTAATAGACTTGCCCTGAAAGAAACCGTCCTGTGAAAGCATGACCCACCCCACCAAAAAATCCTGACGGAGGGGGTTCTACAGCAAGGTGGTGGCAGCAAAAGGGGTTTTCAGATGGAAAGAGAGCATTTTAAGTATCTAATTCCCACGCTCAACGCCTGCCAAAGTACATAGGAGTGAATAACAACTCCAAAGCAAAGAAGCATTAACAAGGAGGGTTGTCCGGGTGTCCATCTCAGCCTTTCTTAGTAGATTTGGCTTTGGCTTGTTAAAATGAACGCGTCTGGGTTCAGGATCCAAATGACATTTTCTAGTGAGAAGCGGGAGGAACCCTTCTGTTCCAGAGACCTACTTGGGGCATGGAATTTGGAAACCCTCTCTCAACTTTGGCCCACGTCACCCCCAAGTTACTCAGCACAATTTGCAGGGTTTCAGCCATGTGTAAGTGTGTGTGTTTGTGTGTGTGTGTGTGCGCGCGCGCACGCACGTTGCAGAGGTGGGGGGATTCTCATCTGTCTTATCTGCTATTAGACAATTGTGTCATAGCAAAATGAAAGACACCTCTCAAAATTTACCCTCTATTCCCAGATATCAGCGGACAATTGAAATTTCCTAAGACTTTGCTAGAGTTAGGTATCTCCAAAGTCAGCTCAATGCAGAGCTTAGTGAAGAGTGAACACTCTCCCCTGAGCATACTGGGGGGGGAAAGCATGCAGCAAAGGAGAAAAAAGATGGGTTCGCAGACAGACAGAGGGGCCACAAGTACTGTGTTCCACCACATGCCTCATCCCATCAACATAGCAAAGTTTCTATTAATGTTAACATTTGAAATGCTAGCGAGGGTTCAGCTAGGCAGGTATTCTTGTACCTCTGGTAGGAAAGTAGATTGTTTGAGCCTCCCTGAAAAACAATCTTCCAATAGCTACCAAGAGCCTTTAAAATGCCTAGATCCTTTGCTCTGCTTCTGGAAATGTATTCTAAGGATATCAGCAAAATGTGATCCAAGAACAAAGCACCCTGATGCCCACTGCAGCATTACTGAATCTAGAAAGAGATATGAAATGATCCAATAGTTCAGCAATAAGGGAATAATCACATAAACTCTGGTGAATCTATAGACAAAGTATTATATTGCCTTTAAAAATGATGTTTACTTCTCCTGAAAAACACAAAGTAAGATTTGAATAAAAGGAAACAAAAACTGTCCTTTTGGATAAAAGTGTTAGTAATGTAAAGGTGTCAATTTTGTCTACCTTATTCTATAAATTCAATGTCATCCCAATCAAATTTGCCAAAAGAATTTTGTTCCTCATTTTGTCGGGAGGGATTTGACAATATGACTTCATTCATAGTCATCTGGAAAAATAGTTTATGCGAAAATAGCTAAGAGATTTGTTTTCAAAGGAAGAGTAGTACGGGTACTCTATACTTCTCCATTATAAAAGTACATTGTAAAAGCAACAGTAATTAAAACAGTATGGCTTGGGGCGCCTGGGTGGCTCAGTTGTTAAGCGTCTGCCTTCAGCTCAGGTCATGGTCCCAGGATTCTGGGATTGAGCCCTGCATCGGGCTCCCTGCTCAGCGGGAAGCCTGCTTCTCCCTCTCCCACTCCTCCTGCTTGTGTTCCCTCTCTCACTGTGTCTCTCTCTGTCAAATAAATAAATAAAATCTTTAAAAAAAAAATATGGCTCAAAAGCAGGACTAGACAGACCAATGGAACAGACTAGGAAATTCAGAGGAGGCCAAAGTATACATAAGAATCTAGTATAACATAAAGGAGACATTCCAAATCAGAAGGGAAAAGATACATTATTCAAAAAATGGTATAAAGCAACTAGCTCAATATTCAGAATCAAACCCATACATTACAACTTTTTATTTTAACATAACAATAACATGATTTTAACATGAAAATAAAAACGCCTTTTAAAAATTGCTAATAGGGAAGATATCTGTTTTGTCTAAATTATCTTGGAATAATTTAGACTTCTTAATGTGAAATAAAATAATCAAAGAAAAACTAATAAATTTTATTACATAAACATTTTAAATGACATAAGTGACATAAGTAAAATCACCATAATCAAGGTGAAAGACAAAAATTTATGCAACTTCTTCTACTACCTATGGCAAACAGCTACTTTCCTTACTGTCTAAAGATATAGAACATATCAATAAGAAACTTACCTGTAACATGCTAGAAAATGTGCAAAGTTCACAAACAGAATTTTGTAGAATAAGGAATAAATGTGTGGATAAATGTACAGCCTCAATAATAATGAGCTTCCTGTTTGTTTGCTTATTTGTTTGTTTTCGATCTCATTATTGATAAGGGAGTGAGAAACCTGAAGGCTTATGTGTAGCTAGTGAGATGTAAATGGATAACCAATCATTTTTGGAGGGCAATTTTTCTATATCCTTTAACATTTTACATGTGAGCCTTCCCCTTAACCCAGAATTTCCTCCAGGAATTAATCCTACATAAACACTCACACTTGTGCACAGAAATATATGTGAACAGATGTTCGATACAGCATTGTTTATAATAGCAAAAAAATGGAAGCCACATAAATAGCTATTAATAAGAGTGTGGCTAAAGATGAGGTTTCCATGAGATGGAATACCTTGTAGCATTTTTTTTTTAAATCAACTTCTTTGCTTTCTTTTTTTTTTTTTTTTTAAGATTTTATTTATTTATTTGAGACAGAGAGAATGAGAGAGACAGAGAGCACATGAGAGGGAGAGGGTCAGAGGGAGAAGCAGGCTCCCCGCCGAGCAGGGAGCCCGATGCGGGACCCGATCCCGGGACTCCAGGATCATGACCTGAGCCGAAGGCAGTCGCTTAACCAACTGAGCCACCCAGGCGCCCCTACCTTGTAGCATTTTAAAAGAGTAAGGTGGATTTGAATGCAGTAATATAAAAGATGTCCAAGACATGGTAAGTCCAAAAATAATGTTGAAAAGGGGTATGAGTAATATGAAACATGTTTTATATGCCTATGAATGTAAAACTAATGTCAGGAAGGAGACCTAAGAAGTTGTTTGAAAGGGGTTACAGGAAGTGAGGGGATAAGGCAGACGCAGGGAAAAAGGATGTTTACTTTTCATTCCATATCTTTCTACACCTGTCAAGGGTTTTTTGACAATGAACAGATATTACTATTTAAGTCACTAATAAATAGTTGAAGTTTTAAAAATTAAAATTTAAGCATCTTAACATTTGTCAAGACTCATTTAAAGATTCAGAGAAGTAATTATAATGTATTATAAAAGGAAAAACCAGATTACATAATTATATAGAGAGTATACTCTCCACTATGTTAAAATTTATATCTAAATATGCACATAGAAAAAAAGGCTGTCAGGAAACATATGGAATAGTAGTGGTAGTTAACTCTAGTTATGATGTTATGACCTATTTTTACTTAATTCTTTGTGCCTTTTTATTTTTCAAATTTTCCAAAATTAATATTACACGTATAATCAGAAAAAAACGTAATGATCAATTCAGAATTTGCTAATTATTATGTATCCTACACTAGACCAGGAATCAAAAGAAGAGGAAATGTGGAACACTGTCCTTTCCCTCAAACAATTTACAGTTTCCCAGATGAGTCTTTACATATAGTTAAAGACCATTAGTTTATATTACTTTACAGACATGCAATCACATGAAATGTACAGCATAGTGACTATAGTTAATAATACTGTATTGCATATTTGAAAATTGGTAAGCAAGTAGACCTTAAAAGTTCTTATCACAAGAAAAAAAATTTTGTAACTATGTATGGTGACGGATGTTATTTAGACTTACTGTGGTGATCACTTTGCAATATATCTGAATATCAAATCATTATGCTGTGCACCTGAAACTAATGTAATGTTATATGTCAATTATACCTCAGTAAAAATAAAATAAGCCATTAGAGGTCAAGACAGGACAGGACAAAGAGCCAGGTGCTAAATTGAATCTTCTCCAAATGTCAAAATGTATAAAAGAGACAATATGAGCAACAGAGCAACAGAAAAGGAAGATGAGATGCTAGCCTCACATATTAGCATCTCCCTAATAGGCAACGAGGGGAAGGGCCTTGGGAAAGAACACGAGAATTCTCTGCCACAGACCAAGTCAGAACTATACACATGCTTGATTCTGGGCATCAAGAATCTACTTCCTCAAATGCACCAATATCTGAAATTTCACCATAAAGTTTTATCCCCTTATTTCATATTGTCTATCCCTCTTGAGAAGGAATGGGCCCAGGAAGGCCAACACTTGACACTCTAGGGCACCCTTCCTGCCTCCCTGTGCCAGTGACAGACATCACTAATCAATCTCAGCACTCCTCCCTGTGAGATCATCTCCGAATCCTCAGCACAGCACCCCAAGCAGCTACCACGAATTGGGCAAAGTTGGGATGCATGTGGAAAATTATTTGCCATTCCTTACTAAATTGGTAGTAACAGACCTGCATTTGAATAAGATTTGAGAATTTTTCAAAGCTCTGTCACATCCATTATCTCATTACAGCAGGAGTTATTTTCTTCTTTACATCAAAATGGAGGACTTAAGAGTTGCCACGAACAGTTCATGGACATGCCACTATTAAGAAGATTATAATATCGAACCCAGTCCTCGTTCTAAACCCATTGCTCTTTCCAAAGCACTCCCCTCTTACACAGCAGAATAAAAGAGTGGACATTATCCAGTTCTGAAGCCAGTTTGGGGAGAAGGGGGGAGAGTTTGAGGACCCTTGGGAAGCACTGCGAATAGGAAAGGGCATGACCAAAAAGAAGCAGGATATCAGAACCCAGAGGCTATGGACAAAAGGACACCTTTTTTTGGTGTCCAATTTTGCCAAAAGCCAGCTATTTACACTGAGGGAACCAGTAGATATACTTACGTTCTTAACCATGACTAGTATCTAAAATTCCACCAGGAATCCCATTAGGGGAAAGCACAGTGGTCCACCACACAAAGACCCGACAGAGATGCAGCTGCAGAGATGAGTCCCTGTGCTCGGGCTGATATAAAGATTTGGGCTACTCTGCCTCATTTGTGCCAGCACCCACGTAGCTCCTGCTTTACCCTTCAGGCTCTGAACGACCAGAGCCAGCCTAATGGGTACTCCCAAGGTCTCCAAGTTCTAAACACCCAGGGGAAAAAGCACAATCTGTCGTCCATTTCTCTTTTGGTGCTTCAAACTGGACTCTCAGATCCCCTGGGCTGCTCCATGATCTGAAGTTCTCATCTGGCTCCATTTGGGGGCATGCTAAGGTTAACTGCCATAAGCAAGGGCTTCCCCTCACAGTGAGTATGATTGTGTGTGAGTGTGTGTGTGTGTGTGTGTGGTATGTGTGTGTGTTTCCAAGGACACCCATTAACTCACCCTCCGATCTGATCCATTATTGAACATGCAACAATCCTAAACGTGTTTTAAAACACCAGAATTAGATAGGGTGTTGAATTTGAGGATAACATACAGATTCTTGAATTTAAAAGGCTAGATTTTCACAACAAACATGCGTTTCTATGGAGATGGCATAAGCCTATGTAAACTTCAGGCATTCATATTCATAGAAACTCCTGAAGCAAGACCAAATGTTGGCCCTAACATTCCCGTTCTTGCCAACTTCCAAATAGTGCACAAATTATGCCAAAAATAAATGGGTGTGACTAATACAAGCTTAGAACTTTTTAAAAAATTTTACCTTGAGGGCAACATTTGTTGATATAGGAGCTGGGTGTGTGAAGCATACTTCCCCCCTCCATAAATCCATCTGTTTTATTTACACTTCCCAAAAGACCTGTGTGCACATTTTTCCCATAAATTGTACAACTGCTAGTAATCATGTATCATTTCAATCTGTGGCCTAGTTCTATTTTAACACTGTGTCTCTTCCTTTTTGTTTGTGTTCCATTAAGCACATACGAGAGGCAAAGCAGTCAAGACTTAACTCCTCTGGTCCCAAGTATACACTCCTGGGCTGCAGAACTATCAACGAGCTTTTGCACAGGCGACAACTCCAAGGTCTGCAAGCCTAGGGTAAATCCTATTACAAGCTCAGGGATGTCAAATTGGTTTTTGCTATTGACCTTGTTTCTCGTGACCCCCTCACCACCCCTCCAGGCCCCAATCCTAAATCGCTCGTTTCTCTCGCACGGAGGTCAACCTGTAAGACAACTGTGCTCTGCCCCGAATCTACTCTATCCTGGACTGGAAACTCGCTGCTAATTACTGTAGTCACACTTCTTAATTCAACAAGCGCCAGACGGCTGCCTGCCATCTCCCCAGTGGGATGGGTCACCAGCTATCTCACGCAGGTCACTAAACCGGCATTTATTTCCTGATAGGAGATGGCGTTACAAGGTAGCTGTTCCAACATGAATGGTAATCAACAATAATTAAAAGTGATACACCCATTCTGACTCATATGATAGTGTTAAAAAAAAATTTTAAAAGGGTGGTGGAAGGAGGAAAGAAAAAACTGCTTAACCAAGACAGATAAGTTTTTTCATCTCAACTTAGAATTTCTGGGAAATTAATATATGTCTTTGTCTTCTTTTTTTTTTTAAGTAGGCTCCACGCCCAACATAGGGCTTGAACTCACGACCCCAAGATCAAGAGTCACATGCTCTACCGACTGAGCCAGCCAGGCGCCCTGTCTTTGTCTTCTTTGAATATGAAAAGCTGCGAACTTGAATTTTCCTTAAAGGAAGAAAATATATACTCTCAAAGGCTGAGTCCTTTCACCTTGGTGTCCAGAGAGCAATAGATCGAGGACCAGGCAAAATCTCCCCTCTGCCCATGGAGGCCAACATGACATCTCCATGGCTGATGCCAACTTTCAATCCCGGAAACAGACACTCAACTACAACCAACCCTTAGTCTTCCAGAAGTGATTTAACTTGAACTACATAAATTGACTGTTTCCCACCCAGATTCTCAGCCCTAATCTGGAATCTTCCTCTCTAGACCACTAGCAGCCCCAGCCTGACACTACTAACTACCAAGCATTGCTGGGTAAACAGATACTCCTCATCCCACTGTGATGTACACATAGGTTGTGTGCCGCCAGATCAAGACTCAGTGAAGTTTTATTTTAACCATGATTGGGATTATCCCTCATCTCTAACCTTTTCGCTGCCACCACCAAGTCTCTCAGCTGCCCTCATCTTTTTTTTTTTTAAGATTTTATTTATTTATTTGACACAGAGAGACAGTGAAAGAGGGAACACAAGCAAGGGGAGTGGGAGAGGGAGAAGCAGGCTTCCCGCGGAGCAGGGAGCCTGATGCGGGGCTTGATCCCAGGACCCTGGGACCATGACCTGAGCCGAAGGCAGACGCTTTACGACTGAGCCACCCAGGCGCCCTCAGCTGCCCTCATCTTAAATCAGGTTCGCACAATCAGACCTTGAGACCATGACTCACTTGCCAGTAATACATCAATGAAGTGTTCCCAGGAGAAGGAAGTGGGGGAAGCAGGAAGAGACCAGGGAAAGACCTGAGCACGAGAGTGACCCCAAGTCTCAGCCTCAGCCTGATCCATGGGTGTTCTGGAGCACAAATCTCACACCCAGGCAAGGGTGCTGGGCCTTCTTATTCCCACTTAGTCAGTCCCTTGCTGCCAGCCACCTCAGAGTGGATGTCAACCCCCAGGCATTCTGGCTCTTCCTGCTGGGATTGATGCAATTCCAGTGGCCCCAGGGCATCTTGTGAAGACCATTGGTGTCAGCCTGGAAGCAAGTGAAGTGAGGCTGGGCTGTGGGCACTTAAAAAGATCTCAGGGGGCACCAGCAGCCTCTATTACACCCCAGGGAAGTGAACACTGGTACATTTTAACATTAATTTCTTCAAACAATTCTTAATATGAAAATCTTAGAGATCCAGGTATGAATTGGGATAGAGAAAAACAATCACAGCATTGATTGTACCTACAGGAAAACAGCAAAATGTAAAATCTCCTTACATGATGTCACACCTGGACCAGGAAATAAGAATGTGAGACCTGGACTCCTGCGTATTAGAATGCTATGGGGACAAACTGCCATTTTATTCGCCTTCCTGCATGACCACTATCTGAGCATGATTATCCAATTTCCCCAGTGCAGCAAAATTTTCAAGGGCTATCTCTCATGCCCAAGACATCCGCCTGCCCTTTGACTACCCCGCTGCATCATGAATCTTACTTACTTGGGCCATTTCAGAGAAGAAAGAGAAATGGAGGGTAAGAATTGCAAAGAAGCCCCCATGCTCCCCACATATGCTTCAGAGCATTGAGCCAGCTCTTATTGATTTATAGTGCCTGAAAAGATCTGTCAGACTGAGAAGAGTGTGCTAATCTATTACTGATGCCTACCACTGGTGCTGGATGAGGAAGTAAAGACACATCCGTGTAGGAGAGACTGTCTTAGGACCTCATCTACTCTTGAGAGTACATCTTCCTTCCCAATACCTGTACTCTTCATTTCACATAAATTGTATTGACAAAAGAAAAAAGAAAGTAATGGGTTTTAGAATGCTTACAATGTTCAGTGTAAAGTTTGGAATTGGAAGGTATATAAAAGGAATGGGGCATATCGTTTGTCCTAAAGAAATGAACCATTTCAAGAATGAACCATTACAGTCAGAGAGCAATGCTTAAGACATACATAATAAACTGGTAAGAGAAAAATAAATTCACAAGTGTCACCATATATGTAATTTCAGATAATCAAGAGCCTACTTATAAACAGGCTTCTGGGTGTTCATGAAGCAAAGACAAGACTGTTCTAGAAGCACGGGAGAAAGTAAGATTTGAGCAAAGCCCTGGAGGGTTAGTTGAATTTGGATGGGAAGGACAAGGGAGAAAGGGCTTTTCACTCAAATGGGAAGAACAAGAGAAAAGAAGTCACATTCTGTAAATGCTCAGCAAAACCCTTGAAGGTTCTGAAGATAGTTTTTCCTATGCTTCACACAGAAACAAAGCCACGCTTCCCCGGCCTGCCCACATCCCCAGGCAGCTGCCAGGAGAGGCCCTTCACAGCTGGGGCTGCTCTCAAGAAACAGTGGTGCTCACCCTGTCTGCTGTCTGTGAGGGCAGAAGATGGGATCTTAATGACCCCCATCCAGGGTTTTCCTGTGCTGCCCAACCTGGTCCCAGGAACTCCAGCCAACACATGGCCTCTAGCTAATACTCCAGCATGGACAAGCCTCCCCCAAGAAAAGGATGAAAACAGCCAGCAATGAGGGAAAGACAGCAGGACCTTCCCCCCCTTCTACCTGAAAACAGTGGAAACAGCTACCTTCCTCTACGACAATGAATCACCACCAGCCACCTCTTGCCTGCTTCATGATTTATTTTCCAGCAATTGGCCTCGTATTTAATGAAATCTGACCAGCAGTCAGAATCCTAATCAGACCCAGGACCGAAGGCCTCAAGCTGTCTCTCCAGACTTGCCCCCACTCCCAAGCCAGGAAGGGCTGACGACCTGTAAACAGAAGACAGAAGTGCAGGCCAAGGGAGAGAGTGCTCAAACTTGCACCAAGGCCCCTGTCTCCCCACAGTTCCCCAGATGCCCCCCAGCTTGCACCCCTCTCTTTTTCCTACAGAAGCAAGCCCTTCTCCTCTCACTCCGCCAAGCCAAATACGTAGGAACCAATTCCCCTTTCCAGAAGTCGAAGATCAACTCCAAGCTGAGACTTGTTCTAAAATAATCAAGAGGGGTGAGAGGGTAGAGAAAGAGATGTGGGAACAGAGAGAAAAATTAAGGCTATTGGCTCCCTGTCATTTGGCAACGAACATGACAAAACAAAGTTTACAATTTTTAGAGGCTTTGTGGGGGGAGCCTCTAATCCATGCTGATTTTAAAAACAACTTTTCATCCTATTCACTCAGTGCACACTGGTGAGGGAGGGGAAATTTTGTTGCTCTAAGAACAAGAAACCTATAAATGGTACCTCCTTCCAAATCCTCCCCCCCAGTACCCTGTCTCCTGGGGGGATGGGACTCTTCAAGAAGAGTGCCTGACATTGTGGATTAATTACAATAACAATTTGCATTTGTGAGGAGCTTTTAACTTTTCAAAGTGCTCTTCCATCTATCATCCCACTTTATCCTCCTGACAGCCTGGTGATGCAGGTGGAGCCGGGATTATCAGGGCCAGCCTTCAGAGTAAGCAAAGCAGATTATGTACTCAGCGCATCTGGGGGCCCAGGATGGGACCGCCAGCCTCAGAGAATCCCTCCCGACAAACTGCACCTGAAAATGCCTCTCACAAAGAGCCCTTCCATTCCACAATGCAAATAAGGCTTAAGAAGCAAATAGCCTTTGGAAAGGTAACCCACCGACCAGTGTGTAATGCGGGGCAAAACCACAGGTGATCATCTCCTGAGAGCAATTTTCAATAGGGGAAGAAAATGGGTCACCCAAAGGACCATTTAGTTTAGGTCACAATTTTGCCTGTGGTCACCCCTAAGAATTGTTAACCCTATTTGAGAGGTGGGAAGAAACAAAGAGGTCAAGTCACCCCCTCATTCATTTATTCCTTGATTCAAACACTTTCTTGGTGGCTCCTACTGGGGCATGGGCCAGCCAAGCCTCGTGGCACAAAATGAAACATAAACCCTGCCTCAAGGAGCTCACAGTAGGGCAAAGGAGACAACATGAGTATGGGAATGAAATGCTCCCCTCTACCCCATCTTCCTCTCCCCTCACTCAGGCAAAAGGAATTGCCTCCTAAATTCACTGTCTACAAAAAATTGATTTCAGAGTAGGTATTTTAGACACATAGCAGAAATTTTTTAGAGGGGCGCCTGGGTGGCTCAGATGGTTGGGCACCTGCCTTCGGCTCAGGTCATGATCTCCAGGTCCGGGGATTGAGCCCCATGTTGGGCTCCCAGCTCAGCGGGGAGTCCGCTTCCCCTCTCCCTCTGCCTCTCCCCCTGTTTGTGTGCTCTCTCTCTGTCTCTCTCTCTCTCAAATGAATAAATAAAATCTTTAAAGAAAATTCTTTTTAAAAAAATTTTTTAGAGAGAGAGAGACTTTAGAATTCTAAAATCTTGGTTTTCATATCAAAAGCCAAATTCTGGAAGTCTCCGAGCATAGAGTGAGTATCATTTGCCATAGAGTGAGGAGGGATACACAACAATGATAGTTTTTCTTTCCACCAGAAAGGAGGAATCATCCCACCAGCTGTTCAGAGCAGGAGACTCTTGGGTGATCTGATCACATGAGTTCCTCAGAACACTGGACCCTGAGGGGTCTGGGAGGCTAAAAGCCCTGATAACCCCTGTAATTTTGACCACCTGTCATTCAACCAGAGGACTCACGCTTTAGATGTTTCTCTGTTGAAATGCGAAGAAAAATGTGCCTTGAGTCTCTACAAATGATGCGTTTTTGTGTTTGTTTTTCAAAAATAATCTTGGCATAACCAATTTCACATACAATGAGATTAGAATTTTTATTGGTGGATTATTTTTCAGCTCCGTCACCTTCTTTTATTGTAGCTAAAAAATACATATCATAAATTTACCATCTTAACCATTTTTAGGTATATAGTTCAGTAGTCTTAGGTATATTTACATTGTTGTAAAACAAATCTCCAGAACCTTTTCCTCTTGCAGAACTGAAACTCTATACCATTAAGCAATAAGTTCCCTCCCCCACTCCCCTAGTCCCTGGAAACCATCTTTCTACCCTCTATATCTATGAATTTGGCTACTTTAGGTACCTTCATGTAAGTGGGATGATACTGTTTTTGTCCTTCTAACTGGTTTATTTCACTTAGCATAGTGTCCTCAAGATTCACCTACATGGTAACATGTGGCAGGATTTCCTTCCTTGTTAAGGCTGTGTAGGATTCATGTAGGTATAGACCACATTCTCTTTAACCGCTCATCCATAAATGGACACTTGGGTGGCTTCCACATCTTGGGTATTGTGAATAATGCTGCTATGAATATGGGTGTGCAAATATCTCTTTAAGACCCTTCTTTCAGTTCTTTGGGATATATACCCAGAAGTAGAATTGCTGGATCATATGGTAGTTCTAATTTAATTTTTTGAGGAACTGCCACACTGTTTGCCATAGTAGTTGTACCATCTTGGTCCCACCAAGAGTGCACAAGGGTTCCAACTTCTCCACATCCCAGCCAACACTTGTTACTTTGTTTTTAAATAGCAGCCATCCTAATGGGTGTGAGGAGGTATCTATTGTGGTTTTGATTCTTATTTATCTGATAATTAGTGATGTTGACCATCTTTTCATATGCTTAGTTGGCCATTGGCACCTCAGTAATCATTTTAAAAGGCATTAATTTTGAAGCCCTGAGATTTTTGTTTCCCTGTTCTTAGGCAGGTCCAAGCTGCCAACTTTCAAATAGGATATCCCAGTGAAAAAGAGTCAGTTCCTGTTTTTCGCATTTAACATACTAAGCAGAGTTGCTCAACCTTAACACTATCAACATTTTAGACTGGATCATTCTTTGCTGTGGGGAAAGTCCTGTGCATTGTAGGATGTGTAACAGCATCCCTGGCCTCTGGATGCCAGCAGCATTCCCTACTCCACTGTGACAACCAAAAATAAATCCAGATACTGTCACATGTCACCGGGTGGTGCAAAATTGCCCTTGATTGTGAACCACTGGATTCGAGTCTGCAAACTAGCATGTTTCAAGTTGGCCAGCATAGTAATCAAAAATTTTTGAATCAGCATTAAAAATCTTGGAGATACCACTGACAAAAATTCCAGATCTTCAGCTTTTCATAAGAAAGCAGAAGATCAAGCCCACCTGGTCTGCATTGTCCCATGGCAATAATCTGCTAGGTTTAGTAGCTACTGTCCCACCTAAATTTGAGTTTATGACCTAAATACAGCCCATAAAACGAAACCTATTTGAATACCAGGTAAAGCTGTCTCCAATTTTTCAAATATTTCTGATTTGCCTGACTTCCCTTATAAGTATATATGATAACATAAAATCCTGGACTGCCTGACTGAAACTGTTTGAATTCTTTCTCTCAGTCTCTCTGTCTCTCCCTGAACACACTCTCTTTCTCTTTGTCTCTGTCTCTGTCTCTCGGGCTTCCGTGAGTGCCTGCAGGCATGAGCACACACAGCAGCATGGGTCAGACAAAAAACACTGGATTAGAAGTCAGGAGAACATGGTTCTAATCCCCAGTTCATATTCTGAAATAGTTCAATTCAACAAATTCAATTCATTAAACATCTACTACAAGTTCAGTCCCAGAACTCATGTGGGTTTTAGCTTGTTTAACCCAGCTTACTGGGTTCTCTAACTGAATAGGTGAACTGAAGAGCTGTTTGAGCTCTAAACATCCATGATCCACACATGGTGACCATAGACAGTAAAACACCCGTAGCTTCAGAACAATTGAGGCTGGGAACAGAGAAAGAGGAACAGTGTTGGTTAGTGGCCAGAAGAGACTATAGAATCTTTTTTTTAAACCATAGTTACATTTTTTTCCCACACTTATCCAGTTGCGCACACTGGGCTGTACCAGACACTGGTGGCCGTGGTATGCACGGGGATCTAACACCCAGATCCCCCAGCTGTGGGGAGTGCACCCTTCCAGGTCTGCCTCAGCTGCAGAACAGCCTCACCTGGTGAGTTATCAGATAGGTATAAAAGCCTGGCCATTTCAACCCAGTGCAGGATACTCTGGGGAAATAATTGCTCCATAACTCTCCTGGTTTGGCCAAGGCACTATCAGGCCTGCATCACAGTTCAGCTGCTTCTTCTGCCCAGTCCTGCTTCTTCCTCCTTCCCTTCACAGGAATTGAACTCTAATAACATCTTGCACTCCAAACTTTGTCTCAGTATCTGCTTTTGGACAGCTTCTGCAGCTGGCTATTTTTGGAGAGCCATGCACCTATGTATGTGTAAGATTTTGTTCAGAGACCCACCTTTCTCAACTTGACCCAGGAATAACTCCTGATTAGTCTATAGGTCTACGTAGTCAGTGTGATCCCATTCACCTCACTACTAACTGACTTAGGAAGGGAATGTGATCCACTCCTCACCAATGAGATGTGACAGGAAGTCGGCTGAGAGGTCTCTAGAAGTCTTTCCTCTATTCTAAAAAGCAACACAAAGGGGGAATATTCCAATAGAAGTTGGACATGGCTATGTCCATTTTGATGCCAGAACTCTGGCAGCCATCTTGGTACCAGGAGAAGGTACCAAGCTCATTGAGAAGGGCAAAATGGACAGAATATGAGACCAAGGGATGTTTTTGAGGTGCTGATTTTTGGAACCAATCCTGAAGTTACCCTATGTCAGATCTTGTTATGTAAGATGACAAAATATCCATATTGTTTAAACCACTCTGTAATTTGCAGACAAAAGCATCCTACCCAATGTACAGGCAATCAAGTACAGCCTGGTAGAAATTCTTGTAGGGTCTTTTCTAATGAATACCTTTTAAAACTGTAAATACTTTGCCATTTTTTTGTATGTGAGGAAGTTAAAAGTTTGTCATCAAGAACAATATAAATGTGCTCTTGAAATCCCATTTCACTTGTAATAGCTTAGAAGAATTTGTCAAGAAGAAACAAATTTCATCCCAATTCCTGCTAATTATTGTGGATTGTCAAAGTATTTCTAGTCCAAGGTAACAGTCTCATAATTGAGTGCAATCCAGCCAATATCACTATCCTAGCCTGTGTCGAAGTTATGCCCTCAAAGTCTACTACGACTTTTGGTAGCTCTTATCCCCTTCAGATCTCCAGGGTGCCATTTCCAGGCATAAAGCTAGAATTCACTGAACAGCTCTCTAATTATACATTGTAACGGCCTCTTCTACAAACCGGGAGTAACTCCCCCTCAGAGAGACTCTGTCTCTGTTGTGTTTTCCAAAGATACAACTTATTCATGACAAGCCATTCAACTTCTTGCAGGCTAACAGAAAGCAAGATCCTAAATGGAAAGAAATGCAAATTTCTGCACACAAGGCCACACGTAGAGGTCAGAGCAGTGGTTCACTTGTGCTCTGGCTGGGCCAGCAGAGCTCCAGCTCCCCGGCTGGACATGGACAATCTGTCTTCCGTCTCCATCAGCTTGTGATTTCCAGAATTTGGGCTCAGAGACTCTTCCCTATGCCAATTCCCTTTGGCAGGAAAGACACCTTCTGGCATCACCATTACTATTCCCAGTCCTTCACTCCTGCCAACCTCCTCATGTTTTATCTATTTTTATTTGAATTGGTGATCAAGGGATTAACCCAGCTTATACAAATTCCATCTTCCAAAAGCCATTATGGTGTAGTTGCAATTGTGATATTTCACTCTCCAAATGAATCGAATTGGATTTTAATGACAGTAGACTCCATTAAGCAACACCTGATTGGGTTATTTCCTGGAAATTTCATCTTCATTGTTTTCTCCATCTATGTTACCCAAAAAAACATAGCAGGAGAGCTATCAAGGACTGCTGCCAAGCTATAATGAATTGTCCTTGAAACTGTGGTCACATTTTCTTCTGTTTCTAACAAGTCAAACATCCCTATTTCAAACAAGTCAAACAATACACCCTCAATACAGTATCAACTTCCATGGAAAAAACTTCAATAGTTTTTTTGTAGGTTACTTAGAATTGTAGGGAACTATAATTCTTCCCAAAAAGCTCTCACACAAGAAACTCTCATGTGAGATACATAATTTATATGTAATTTTCTATTTTTTAAATAACATTAAAGCATTTTTCTCCCTAGGTTGGAAAAGTCAACTTCATTTTGTATTTATTTATGTAACCCAAATTAAGTCTAAGTCAAGTGAAGAGTAAGACAATTACTCGGTGGATCAGTCTGAAGAGGTCCAATCTTCCCTCTGACAGCACCCGACTTTAAGCAGTTCACATCCTCCCTACAACGGAGTGTATTTAGGATCTTGACAGAGCCCAACAATACAAGTCCCAGAGGGCCAGGGTATGTTTGTCTTGTCCCCACTCTAGTTCTGGGGCTGTAGGATGCCTGCCACTTAATGGGTGATCAGCACACGCTTGTTGGAAGCATGAGTAGGTGAATGTCTGGGAATGCCTGAGAAGTGTCCAGGCTCAGGATAAACTACCCTAGTTTACCCTAGTAATCAGTGCCTATCATCAGAAGAGAAGGAAATGGTGAAACCATTCTGCATAAATGGCCATATGTGTATAAAGCAGAATGGGACAGGTGAGAGAAGCATAAAGAAATAGCAATTTTGTCTTTCACCCCCTCATTCAAATTGAAATACTCAGATAAACACTCCAAAGAAAATATTCATAAAATGAAACCCTGGACTGAAGGTGCAAATTAGCATTTTCAATTAACTGGAATTTCTTTATTCTTTTGAGATTGCCAAACCACAAGCAAACCGGAAGATAACAAAGATTTATACCACCACCATCCCTCCCCAAGAGCAACATTAGGGGCCATGTCCTCATGTGGCAAATTTAAACTAATATAATGCTAACCTGCACTTCAATAAGGAAAAGTATTATTGAGCACCTACTGTGTATGATACCCTTTGAGGAATATCGAACACAAAAAATCAGGATACAGATTTATACTATTCAAGCTCACACTTTAGCTGGGAAGATAAGACACATGTGGAATAAACAATAAAGCCCCACCATTATTGATTCAACAAGGCAAAGCATAAAAACAGACAAGTTAATGAGCAGAAAAGAAGTGCTACACTTTAGAAAACTGCATTATAAATCTCCCTCTTACTAAAGAGAGCAAGCCACATGCAAAATACTTTAAAGCAAATCCTAAATAATAAATTATATATTTTAATGGGTAGTTGCCAAATTATTTTACTATAAAAACTGCCAAATTAAGGGTATTAGCCAAGAAAAGACACATTCCCAAATTTCCTACAAAAGAGGGATTTTCAAGCCAATGTTATTAAGTATTTAAGAACATACTGTTTGCTTTTTTGTTTTTTATATTTATATTTTTCATGTATTACTTTTATAACTTAAGTAAATATTTTTTAAATATTTAGGAGCAAAGCCTAATTTAGTTTTCTAATCACCCCCTAAAATCTACTTGGGATCCTTTCTCAACATTCTTCATGTTAATAGGCCATATTAAACTGAATTTGGACAAATGTTCAGAATGGAATATTTGAATAATAACCTTATATTTTGATAAATGCTCATTCACATATGTAAGACAAAGCATTACAACTTGGAAAATAAATGAATTCTGACACATCAAAAGCATTTTCCTTCCTCTGATATTTTATCTATTTATGGTCTGGATTTTGAAATACAGGAGAATGTTATCGTGAATTCCAAACGTAATTATGTGTTTCTAGAAAAGAGCCATCATTATTTGATAGCACAAATGGCATTGGAATGATATCCCATGCCACTTCCCCCACTTTGTTCTCGTAAGTCATCCTAACTGAACACTTGGAGGAACAGCAGGCCCTGTCCACATAGGCAAAATCAGAAATGACATTAAAGCTATGATAGAAAGTCCTACTAAAAGATTACTTCTATGGGATAATTAAATCAAAAGCCGGACTTAAAGGTGAGAGACGAATACTAATCTCATACTCTTCTCCCAAAAAGAAAATGATATCATCCCAAAACACAAGAGGTTTGTCTTTTACAAGATACAGAACAAAAAAAGGATCAAGGCTCATGTCCTAATCTTC
Organism: Neomonachus schauinslandi; assembly: GCF_002201575.2. Lineage (NCBI taxonomy): Eukaryota > Metazoa > Chordata > Mammalia > Carnivora > Phocidae > Neomonachus > Neomonachus schauinslandi. The sequence goes on from NC_058412.1 coordinate 55,775,975, forward strand.
TTGATTTCACTCCAAATGGAAAATAGGCCTAGGGAACTTGAATATAGCATCATATCAGGTTAATACCAATTCACTCCTTCAACTACAAGATTAATACATGCACACTGGGCAAAATGTGACATATATATAAATTTCCCTGGGCACTGGTTTTGTTTAAACAAGTATTCTATTTGGCTACTTACTAACATCCTAAACAGAGTTTGTGGAATTTTTTATATCTACTCACATCCCTTCTGGCCTCCATAGGGGGTGCCAACAGCTGGAAAACAGGTGCTTCAGAAAGTTTCCATCTGCCTGGGCCTGTGACCAGCATACAAATGCTCCCCTCTTTGAGCTAACAGCTCCGGAACAATAAAAAGGGAAATTCTTCCATACCTGTTCCCTCCTTCCTGAGCAGAAACCTCCCCGACTTGAGGAATAGCCAATGGCAGAGGTGCCAGCAAAGGCCACTCACAAAGGGAGTTGAAATGGCTCCTCTCTGGGTGTGTAACCATCCCTACACTACTCTTTCCATCACAGCTCACGGGAGCTCCTGGGTTACAGGAGAATGCTAATGGAGGTCTACCTACTTCCTCACTCAAACTGTCACTTCCACAATGGGGTATATACTCAGAGCACCCTCACCCATATGGATCCTAAAACATCACTGTAATAACAGTTCCACATCCTCTGGGAAGATTAGAATCTGCACAAACAGAGGTAAGCAAACCAGGCCAAAAAGGACCGTTTACAAGCAATGAGGGTGGGGAAAATGGAAGATAAAACTCTACATGATACAATCTATATAACTGTGTGTCACAAGGTCATACTCAGGCTGCTCTTGCATGCCCAGCCCAGGAACTGGAGGGGTACCTATTTACATGAAGACCTCTGGGTCCCCTTTGACTTAGATGATGTGAAGGTTTATTATTAGAAAGATGTTGACAATACTACACACATGTGTGTGCACGTGCACACACACACACACACACTGATAATGGCTGCCTTAGGAAGTCCTGGAATTTATCCCAAGGGGAAGAGGATCTAGGGTCTATGTCCAGTTTTGAGTCACAGATTCTGTGGAAGAAACATAGCAGAGAATTGAGTGTGGCACCAAATTGATTACCCAGCCCCAAGAGGACTCAAAGCTTTCTCAATAAAGAAGCTGTGGTGAGAGGAGGAGAGGTGGCAACACCAGAAGAGCCAGACCATCTAGGGTGAATTAAAATAGCCATCCGTGGATTAAAAAAACAAGACCCAACTATACACTGCCTATAAGAGACTCACTTCAGCTTAAAGAACACACATAGACTCAAAGTGAAGGGATGGAAAAAGATATTCCCTGTAAATAGAAACCAAAACACTGCAGGGGTAGCTGTATTTATATCAGACAAAATAGGTCCTAAGCCAAGAACTGTAACAAGAGACCAAAAAAAGGTCATTAAATAATGATAAAGATATCAATTCATCAAGAAGATATAACAATCATAAATATAAATGTACCAACATCAGAACACCTAAATATATTAAGCAAATACTAACAGATCTGAACGGAGAAATAGACAATAATACAATAATAGTAGGGGACCTTAATACCCACATTGCAACACTGGATAGATCATTTAGACAGAAAATCAATAGGGAGACACTGGGCTTGAACTGCACTTTGGACCAAATGGGCCTAACAGATATATACAAAACTTTCCATCCAATAGCAGTGGAATATCCATTCTTCTCAAGCATACACAGAATATTCCCCAGGGTAGATCATATTATAGGTCACAAAACAAGTCTTAGTAAGATGGAAATTGAGATTAAATGAAATGAAATCTTAAGAAGATTGAAATCATTCCAAGTATCTTCTCTGACCACAATGGTATGAAACTAGAAATCACTAAGAGGAGGAAAACTGGAAAATTCACAAATATGTGGACATTAAACAACATACTCCTTAGCAAACAGTGGGTTAAAAAAGAAATCAGAAGGAAAATTTAAAAAATACAAATGAAACAAAAAATGAAAATGGAAAACACAAAATCCCAAAACTTAGGCCATGTAGCAAAAGCAATTCTAAAAGAGAAGTTTGGGGGCACCTGGGTGGTTCAGTCAGTTAAGCGTCTGACTCTTGATTTCGGCTCAGGTCATGATCTCAGGGTCATGTGGTCAAGCCCCGCATTGAACTGCACACTGAGCATGGAGCCTGCTTAAGATTCTTTCTCTCTCCCTCCCCCTTTGCCCCCAATCCCCCACTCACTCAAGTGTGCACTCTCTCTCCCCCAAAAAAAATAAAAACGAAAAATAAAATAAAAGAGGAGTTTATAGTGACAAATGCCTACATTAAGAAAAAGAAAGATCTCAAATAAAGAATCCAACTTTATACCTCAAGGAACACTAAAAAGTAGGAAAAACTAAGCCCAAAGCTAGCAGAAGGAAGGAAATAACAAAGATCAGAGTAGAAATAAGTGAAATGAAGACCAGAAAACAAGAGAAAAAAATCAAAACGATGAGCTGGTTTTTTGAAAAGATAAACAAAATGGACAAACTTTAGCCAGATTAAGAGGAAAAGAGACAAGATTAAAAGAAATATAATCAGAATTGAAAGAGGAGACATTACAACTGATATCATAGAGATAGAAAAGATCATAAGGGACTACTATGACCAATTACATACCAATAACTTGTATAACCTAAAAGAAATGGATAAAGCTCTAAAAACATACAACCTACCAAGACTGAACCGTGAAGAAATAGAAAATCTGAACAGACCAATAACAAGTAAGGAGATTGAGTCAGAATAGAAAACCTCCCAACAAATAAAAGCCCAGGGCCAGAGGCTTTCCCTAGTGAAATCTAGCAAATGTTTAAAGAATAATCAATGCCAATTCTTCTCTAACTCTTCCAAAAAAAAATTGAAGAGGAGGGAACACTCCCAAACTCATTTTATGAGGCCAGCCTTACCCTGATACTAAAGTCAGATAAGATCCCTGCAAGGAACTACAAACCAGTATCCCTAATGAATGTAGACACAAAAACTCTCAACAAAACATTAGCAAACTAAATTCAACAGCACATTAACTGGATCATACACTATGACCAAGTGGGATTTATCTCTGGGATACAAAGATGGTTCAACCTATGTAAACCAACAAATGTGATATACTACATTAATAGAATAAAAGATAAAAATCATATGACCATCTCAAGTGGGGTGATCCCAGAGAACAGAGAATTGAAGAAATGGATTCCCTAATTCTATGTCTGAATCAATACAAGTCTGAGGTGCATGTGTGTGGAACAGACCCAAAGTGTATCAAAGGCTTTGAGGCCTGGCCAAGCTCCAGATGAATCCCTAAGTGGCACATGTGCAGGGAACACCCAAATAACAGAGCAAAAGTGCTGAAAACTGAACTGACATTGGATTCACAGTCCACAGAATGTGGGTCAGACTGCCCACTCCTATTCAAAATATCCAGGATACAAGCCCCAATTGCTCAACATGATAAAAACTGGGGGAAAAAAATCTGATCAACTCCCAAGGGAAAAGGTAATCACTCACTGCCACCCCCAAGATGACTCAGGTGTTGGAATGATCAGATAATGACTTTAAAACAGCTACTATAACCATGCTCCAAAACCACCCTGTAAAGGTAAATAATATTAAAATGAATAAAAGAATAGAAGTTCTCAGCAGAGAAATAGAAATTTTTATTAAAAAGAACCAAGTGGAAACTTTAGATCTGAAAAATATAATACATGACATGAAAGATTCATTAGGTGGGCTTAATAGCAGAATGATGATGACATAGGACAGGGTCAGGAACTTTTAGATAGTTTCATAGAAATCATTCAGTCTGAGAACAGAGAGAAAACACGATTGAAAAAAGAACAAACTCTTAGGAACCTTTAGGACAATATCAAAAGTCTAACATTCACTACCTTGGAGTCCCAGAAGAAAAGGAGAAAAAGATTGATGCAGAAAGAAAATGTATTTGAGTACATAATGGCTGAAAATTTTCCAAATTTAATGAAACACACAAATTTACAAATTCAAGAAGCTCAGATGAGCCCCAAACTCGATAAACTTGAAGAAAAAAAATACTCAACACAACATAATCAAACTGCTGAAAAAACAAAACAAAGCAAAACAAAGACAATGTCTTAAAAAAATACAGCCAGAAGAAGATCAAGAGATTACATTTATGGAACGAATGACTGCAGATCTCTCCCCAAAAACAGCAGAGGCCAGAAAACAGTAGACCACCATCTTTAAGTGTTGAAAGAAAAGAACCGTCATCAGAAACGTCATGAAAGGCTGGAGAGACGTGTTATCAGAGGAATCTTGGAACTACACAAATAAAAGCAACAGAAATGATAAATATCTGTGTAAGTATAATAGACTAAATTTTCCTCTTAAAGTCATTAAAATATTTATGACTGGAACGCCTCGGTGGCTCAGTAGGTTAAGCTTCTGCCTTTGGCTCAGGTCATGATCCTAGGGTCCTGGGTTGGAGCCCCACATCGGGCTCCTTGCTCAGTGGGGAGCCTGCTTCTCCCTCTGTCTGGGGCTCCCCCTGCTTGTCTCTCTGACAAATAAATAAATAAAATATTTTTTTGAGATTTTATTTATTTATTTGACAGAGATAGCGAGAGCAGGAACACAAGCAGGGGGAGTGGGGATCCCTGGGATCATGACCTGAGCCAAAGGTAGACGCTTAATGACTGAGCCACCCAGGTGCCCTAAATAAATAAAATCTTAAAAAAATAAAATAAAATATTTATGACTATTGGCTACAAAAATGATAACATTATCTGGTAGTTTTCAATGTAAGTAGATACAATACACATGACAACTATAACATTGAGGTGGGAAGCTAAAGGAAACAAAAACAAAGAAGACAAACAGAAAACAAGTAAGAAAATGTTGAACATTAAACCAACTATATAAAATGTAAATGGTTTAAAAATGCAATTAAAAAATAAAGACTAAGACTGGATTTTTTTAAAGAGCCAACGATATGCTATGTACAAAAACTTATTTAAATGTAATCATAGAGATGGATTAAAGTTAAAATGATGGAGAAATACATACCATGCAAATGTTAATTTTTTAAAAGCTTTAGTGGCTATGTTCATATCAGAAAAAGTAAACTTTAGAACAAGGGTCTTGACCAAGGATAAAGAAAGACATGATAAGAGAGACAATAAGAGGGTCAATTCTCTAAGAAGAAAACAACCCTAAATGTGTATGTACCTAACAACAGAGCATCAAAATATATGAGGCAAAAACTGAAAATAATTAAAAGGAGAAATAGATCAGGGGCGCCTGGGTGGCTCAGGTGGTTAAATGGCCGACTCTTGACCTCAGCTCAGGTCTTGATCTCAGGGTCGTGAGTTTGAGCCCCATGTTGGCCTCCACACTGGGCATGGACCCTACTTTAAAAAATAAAAAAATAAAAGGAGAAATGGGTCACAGAAGATCCTTGAATAGAAAATAAACACATGAAACTGTCCTCAACATAATCATTCACTGCAGACATGAAGTTAAAACCACAGGGAGATACTACACACCTGTCGGAATGCATTCCTCCTACATAATCTGGCAATACCAAGTACTAGCAAGGATATGGAGCCACTGGAACTTTCATATATTTCTGGCAGAAACTAAAAAATGGCACAGCCACTTGGCAAAACAGTTGGCAGTTACTTATCAAATTAAACATAAACTTACCATATGACTCAGCAATCCCATTCCTAGGTATTTGTCCTAGAGAAGTGGACACTTATGGTCACACAAAAATCTGTATATGAAAGTTTATAAAAGCTTTATTCATAATCTCCAAGAACTATAAACAACCCAAATATCCTTTAGTTGATGTAATCAAACAAACTGGTACTTTCATACAGTAGACTACTACTCAGCAATAAAAAGAAATAAAATATTGTTGAATCTCAAATACATCACACTGAGTGAAAGAAGCCAGACTTAAAAGGCAACATACCTTATGGTTCCATTTGGATTTAGATATCCTGGAACAGGCAAAACCATAGCATCAAAACCAAATCAGTGGTTGCCAGGGGTCAAGGGTGGGAGAGGAGTTGACTTTAAAGGGACAGCATGAGGGAATTTTGCAGAGTGATGGGATCATATCTTGATTGTGATGGTGACTCTACACATTTGTCAAATGACTCTACATATTTATCAAAACTCATTGACCTGAATACCAAAAAGAATCAATTTCATTATATATAAATTTTAGGATATATTTTGTTTAAAAAAAAAAAAAGCGTGGTCTGAGTCTAAAGCAGTGGTTTTAAAGTCTGGAATCACCCAGAGACCACAGACCAATTAAATCAGAATCTCTGAAGGTAGGATATATGCGTCCATAGTTTTAAAAACTTCCCAGGTGATTTAAATATATGATAAGTAGGGAAAAACACTGTACTCGGACTGTGGGCCTAGGACCAGCAGCAGCAGCACATCACCAGGAATATGTTAGAAATGCAAATTCCCAGCCCTACTGACTCAAAAACTCTGGGGGTGGGGTCCTGCAATCTGTGTTTTAACAAGTCTTCCAGGTGGTTCTGATTCTTGCTTCTATCTGAGATCGACATCTACATTTCCTACAATGTCATGAGAATCCGCACCTATGCGACCCTAGCCCTGCCTGGCTCCCAGCCTCTTCCTACCCATCAGAGCCCTTGATCCTCCATGTGCAGAACCAGCTCTGCCTCAGTGCCCCAGTCTTAGCCTAACCACAGACACAAGAAACTCAAGAGGCCAGTGTGGTGGACACTCATCAGCACTCCTATTGCAGCTTTGACCTTGAACCTCACCTCCTGGCCCATATCTTGTTCACTCCTCCTGAACCCTCTGTTGGTAATGTAAATTCTCTCTAGAATGAGGGCCTTAGCCTTGCTTTTTCCAGCTCAATAACTGGGATGGTATTTTTAAACTCAGCCCAGCAACTAGAGGTTCTGGAGCAGACAATCTGGCCTGGACCCGAGGTATGCTCTGCTGCTACATTTATCCACCTGTCATGAACCCCCATGCCATCTGTTGTTGTTGCCGTAAGTTCTGGAGCCTGTTCTGCATACTCAATGAATTTTCTTCTGATAACAAGATCACTCGGGGCATCTTCTTTGTTTCCATTCTAACCCACTTTGGAATTTACAGCAGCCTAACAACAAAACTTTTCCCAAAGAAGTATGTTCAAGGTCAAACATCTTCAGGTCAAATTGGTGGCAAGAGTTATCATCTTCTAAACAGGGGCTTGAATTCATTTCCTTCACCTCTCCCAGATTTTTGTATTAATAAATCATCAGAACTTCAGATGTTATGATAAATTTAAAAAGATGCAAGTCGACATAACTCACTTTTGATGAGCTATCTGCTATCAAAGAATGGAAAGAACATGCCCTGACTGCTCCTGTTCCTGACATAAATTACACTGAGTGCTTAGGTCTGAGAGGAAAGAAAGAGAAGAGGAATGAGGAACAGACTGGAGCTATCAGGTCAGTCTACACTGGGATGGGGACAATATTTATAAAATGAACACCACTCTTCACAATAGTCATTTAACCCCATGCCAAACATCGCCTGGTCATTCATAATCAAAACTAATTTAACATAGTCCAGTGGTTCTATTCGGCAAGGGGGTAGTGAAAGAAATGTATTTCTTTGGGATGAATAATTACACATGCCTACTCTTTACCTTCCATTCTCCTTGTCACTAGCCTGGTCCAAACCCATAACACCATCCACCTGAGGAGTGTTGCAGCAGACGCTACTTGGTGCCTTGGCCATATTCTCTCCCATTCAAACCCCTCTTCCCTATGTTAGTATGACCCTCCTAAAGAGCAGGTGAGATTGAGTTACTCCTCTGCCAATAACCGTCTGATGCCCCCTATTCAAAATGACTCCAATCCACCCCACCTCATATTATTTACCTCCTCCAGCAAGACCCTGCTCCAACCACCCTGACACCCTCCTCCACAGCATCCAGATCTGCATTGCAGCCTGATGGTTCTCCCAATCCCCTCCATCCCTTCCCCATATCTCCCAAAAGCATTTTCCCTAATAAATTTCATGAGTGTCTAATCCCATGTTGGTGTCTGCTTCTCAGATAATCTAACACAAATAGAGAGTGAAAAACAAAACAGGTTTGTAAATCCATACTAGCCTGGGAGGAGTTAGAAAACATCTCTCCAAATGAAATTCTCACACAAACATTCCAAGATTCTCAATTTTCTCAGAATCTAGTTAATTCTTTCCAGTGATCACATCAGTCCTCCAATTTACAGAAGGGAATACTGAGCCTCAAGGGGTTAAATAAGTTGTCTGAAGGCCATACAGCTATTAAGTGATGAAATCAGAGCCCTTGACTCAAAGTCCCAGTGCTCTTTCAACTATATGTTAATGAAATTGAAAGAAATCATGTTGTAAATGGTATATCAGCATCTAATGTAAGGTGTTATAAACTATGTTATCATCACCAACTTTCTCCCTGAGGATCTTTTCTTTTAAAAGATTTTATTTATTTATTGAAGAGAGAGAGACAGAGATAGCAAGAGAGAGCAGGAGTAGGGAGGAGAGGGAGAAGCAGGTTCCCCGCTGAGCAGGGAGCCCGATGCGGGACTCGATCCCAGGACCCTGGGATCATGACCTGAGCCGAAGGCAGATGCTAAACTGACTGAGCCACAAGGCACCCCTCTCCCTGAGGATCTTTGCAGTAAAGTGAAAAGTGGTGCAGATCTGTCATACTGAATATAGAAGACAGAATAATGGTGCCCAAAGATACCTATGTCTTAATCCCCAGACCTGTGATTATATAACCTTCCATGGCAAAAGGAACCTTGTAGATGTGATTAAGTTAAGGATCTGGATTATCCTGGTGGGCCCGATGTAATCACAAGGATCTTTATAAGAGAGAACAGTAGTATCAGAGTCAGAGAAAATGTGATGACAGAGCAAAGGTCAGAGTGTCAGAGAGATGTGAAGATGCTACTCTGCCAGGTTTGGACGTAGAAGGGGGGCTACAAGCCAATGAGTGCAGGCAGCCTCTAGAAGCTTGAAAATGCTGGGAAACAGATCCTCCCTCCAGAGCCTCCAAAAGGAACCCACAACATTGCTGAGACCCTGATTTTGGAACTTCTGACCTCCAGAACTGTAAAAGAAGAGATTTATGTTGTTTTCAATCACTAAGTTTGTGGTCATTTGTTACAGCAACAATAGGAACCTAATACACAGAATGCTGTAGACACCTGTCACTCTAATATTCACCCAACACACACACACACCCCATTATAGATTATACACATCAACACCTCCCCAAGCCCCAGGTGTTACTCTAGCCTCTACCTGGACTTGGAGCCTCATGGTTCTTGCAGATATCCATCCCATCCCCTCCCCCACAGCTGCCCAAGATACGCCTGAGGACACCCTTCCAGTTCTCAGGCCTGTGGCTCTGATTCACTTATCAATAAAGCTGTGCTTTTCATTAAGCAATTAAGAGAAAAGGCCCAGATTTCCCTGAGCCAAGCCTGAGAGTTCCACAGAGGGGTCTTTATGCAAGAAAGAAAGTACATTATATCAAGACCCAAAGATAGCACAACCCCCTTAAAAATAAATATACAAATAAATGTAAACTTCCTCCAAGGAAGCTTGCAAGCAAGGTTTATATAAAAGTAGACCACCCACAGTAGCCTTCTGATCTATTTAGAGATTCCCCCCACCAAAAAAGAAAAAAAGCATTCCTGGCCTCTTTTGGAACCATACCCCCTGCCTTTGGGAAATTTCAAGACTTCAAGTACACTAGGATTTACGTCTGGTGGCATCTCTGGGACTTAACGAGGAAGGCAGAGACATCCATACAGGATATTCTGAATACAGTAACCACCTCTGAAACCTGGAGACATAATAGAAACTAAAGGACAGCTGACAGAATCCCAAGGATATTTCATTGGCTCAGTTTGACGGCTTCAGTGACAATGTAGTAACTAATTTACAGGATCACTGGAGTTAATAGCAATAGTTCTGTGAAACCATTAGCCTCAGCAAAATGTCCACTGCCCTCTTTCCACTGCCTGGTTCTCATTGATCTCTGTGTGGTTCGTGCTGATAAGTGTTAGGAAAAGGAGAAAATAACTTCATGATAGCCCTGGCGGTTCCGAGCCTGGGACCTGACCACATAATTCTCCCCTGAGCAGGGGTCACAGAATCGAATGCTTTATGTAGTTGAACAAATGAATTTATAAACCGCCTGAGGGTAGGATGTTTGAATTAGTGTCTTATTGGAAAATTAACATCTGAACTCCCTATCCCATCCTCAGTTGATGATCAACTTTAAATGAGAGAGAATTGTATGAACAGTGTTGTGCAAACAGTGCTAACTGGTGGATTTTAAGGATTCTTTCACATAGCCAAAGGAAAATAAAAATGTTTGTGAAAGCCTGGAAGAGAAAGGATTTGTTGAGCAAGGATACCAAGCATTTAGAGAAAGCACAATGCCCTGTACTTAGAGCTTTGGAGAGATCTGATATCCTTAAAAAAAAAAAAAAATACACAACTCTGGACCTTGTAGACACAATATCAAAGAGATGAACCATGAAGGATAAAATTGACAGGCCTGACCATATACAAGGTTTTTTAATTTGGTAGGTCAAAGATATTAAATAAAATTTAAATATATACCACAAATGGGGGAAATACTTGCAATATGTTTGACGGGCAATGGGTTGATATCCTTAATATACAAACACCTCTTCACTGAATTAAAAGACACGGAACCAGAAAAGGAAGTCTGGGAAGAATAACCGAGTCTACTGGGCTTGCCCCTCTCCTCTCTCTCCTGGGAGTGACCTGGTGGCAGTGAGCACCGGGTCTCCCCTGCTGCCACCTGGGAGTCTTCCCTAGTCCAGTGCTGCCTGTGCCTGCTGAGCTCCATCTGCCTAACTCTGGGCTTTACTTTGCAGGACAATGTGGCTCTCATACTAAGCTACATCTCCAACGTTTCCTTTATTTGCAGTAAAAAGGTGTCCTGGCCTTTATACTCTTGACCATATTTCTGATGGTTCTCCACCCATTAGGGAAGTAGAGGGGAACTTATTGAGTCTCCTCAGAGATTCCAACATGAATCTGTCAGGACCTTGCGTGAAAAGCAGTAAAACCCTATCTGGGGAACTGAGGCCAAGAGGCATTTATGAAGAGGATAAGTAGCAGGAATGAGAGGATTGTTTCTGGATTAGACAGAAGACTGAAGAGCCTGACTTAGGGGAGGTCAGAAAATAGGATGTCCCACAAGGGAGTCCCCAGGAGAGAATACACCACCTCTTTACTATTCCTCCCACTGTTCTTCCATTCTTGCTCACTGTGCTCAAAACTGAAAGTTTGAAAAAAGAGTAGCCAAAGGATGCCTATCCAGCATCCACTCCCCACTGTCCTCTTCCTAACTGAGCCCAAGGATCCATTACTCCTGTGCTCGGTATTTAGAGATAGTGGATCCCACCCCCTGTCGACCCATCCCACGTCCCTGATCACAGTCCCTGAGTAAGCAGGCCACCCGGGCCGGACCAGCCAGGTGAAGACGTGGAATGCTGGGGGGGAACCTCTCTGTGTGTTCGTCCCTGTGACATGGGCTGGGAAGCATATGGCCCTGGGGGTTGTTGGCTGTCTTAAATCGCAGCTGACACCACAGAAGGCTAAACAGAGGGACCAACAGAGAGTCACTCAGTCAAACAAACCTGAAGCCAGATGGATGCTGGGCAAACCCAAATGATCAATGTGTACCGACTATAAAGAACAAAGAGGAGGACTAGATTCAGACAGACTGGGCTTAGATCTTGGATCTGCCACTTTTTAATGGGTTCGTCTGGTAGACTTAGCCTTTCTGAACCTCAGTTTTAGAATCTCTAAAATCGGGATAATAATAGTACTTCCTCCTAGGATTACTGGAGGATGAAATGAGATAATCCATGTAAGATGCTGTGTCTGGCTCAGAGTAGCTGCTGGGGACATTGTTCCTTTTGTACACCAAAATGGAACAGTGGATGTCCCAGACGCCTCTCGCATGCCACTTCATATTCCCTGGGCCTCGCCTGTCTCTTAGTCCACTCAGACCAGTTCCTACAGCACCAAACTCAGGCCCACACTGGTCTCTCTTCTGTTTCCCCAGTGATGCCCCCACTTGGTGTTCATGTATGCACGGCCGAGAAATGCCGGCGAGGCAATCCCCCATAGAGCAAACGTTCCACTGCTGGAGGATGAGAGCCAGCGGTTAAGTGCTTCTCCTTTCTTCTCCCAGACCAATGTCCGGATGCAGATTTCACATGGCAGGGGCTCTTGGGCAGAGTGGATCAAGCACCCAGTTGCTCAGAGCAGGGGTCAGGTAGAACGTGCATCCTTCTCTTGCTCTCCTTCCCCTGCCTCAGCCCTAGGTGCCTCGTGACTGGCTCCTACCTCCTGCCTCCCCAGCCTCTTCTTTCTGGCAAACCCATGCTGACCTCGGGCTATCTCTAAGGGACACATTTCTATGCTTGGTGTTTATTTTCCTCCCTTCTCCCTGTTTCTATTTCCTCACTGTTCTTATAAGGAACACTCCCTACTCTCATGATTTTTTTAAGCCCTTCCCCCCCCGCCCCAAGCTTATAGTCACCTCTTCAGGGCTAATGTTCCTTTGTTATGAAAGTAATATGAAACTAGTTAGAAGAAAGTATGGAAGCACAACATTAAACATTGCTAGCAAAAAATATACCCAACACAGAGTCATCCCAGGAGGTGGGGAGCAGAAAGCAGGAGAGAGGGACAGTGGCTATTCTTCCCCGATGCTCCACAGCCAGCTCTGAGATGGTTTCTCAGAAAAGCGGAGAGTCCTGTGGAGATGGAAGGGAGACAGGGAAACAAGGGTGGACAGAGAGAGGGCATCTGCCTTCCTTTGTTCTCCAGCCTGGCTCCCTGAGGTGGGAATGAGGAGCAGGGCCCCCTTCTGTTTCAGGCCTTCTGTTCAGCGGAGGTGCTAACTGGTTGGCAGGCCCAGGTAAAAGGCAGACTCAGAGGGGAGCGGGAGAAGGCAGGAGAGGTGACAAACTAGGTGTGAAAGCCCCTCACAGAGCTGGAGAGAGCCATTTGCCTGTGGCTCGATGGGCAATTGGAAGAATGCACTGAGCTACACAGATCTGTGTGAAGGAGTAGGAACACGTCTCCAGTGTCTCATAAAAGCAGGAGGCTCTGAAGAAGAATGTACAAAGGCCCACCTTGACTGCCCATATCACTGAGTAGAACTTCGGCCATTGCTGTTTCAGTGTCTGTCCACTGCCTAAGGACCAAAGCCCTGAATGCCAGGATGTGATCCAGACTCAGGACAGCATGCCCCCTCCCCCCCGCATGTCAGCCTGGCTGGGCGGCAGAGAGACACACACCCCCAATAGCCAGGGCTGCCATGCACCATGCTGGGCTGACAGCTCAGACAGCTTGGGGGACTCAACAGGGTGTCCCAGGATTTGATAACAAGGTTAGTTTCTGAAGCAAGCAGTAAAATCCTCATAGATCAGCACAAAATGATGAGAGAAGCCCCCTGAGCCCTGCCTTCTAAATCCAGCTAAGTCTCCCAAAATGTAACCAACATGGGCATTTTTTTTAAATCCCCACTAATTACCTTTTTTTATTGTGTTAAAAAATACATAATATAAAATCTTCCATCTTAACCATTTTAAATGTACAGTACTTGCATGTTAACGGTATGCACATTTTTGCACAACAGAGCTCTGGAAACTTCATCTTGCAAACCTGAAACCCTACGTCCTTTGAACGACATCTCCCTTCCCGGCCCCCTCCCAGCCCCTGGGAACCAACATTCTACTTTCTGTTTCTAAGAGTCTCACTACTCTAGATACCTCATATTAGTGGAATCATACAGTGTTTGTCTTCTTGTGACTGACTTATTTCATGTAACATAATGTCCTCAGGGTCCATCTATGTTGTAGCCGGGGACAGGATTTCCTTCCTTTTAAGTCTGAATAATATACTGCTGTAGGTATAACGAGCGATTCTGCTGCACCAATTTACTGGTGAGTGGTGAAAAAGAACGGCCTTGTTAAAATGCACCTGTGCCGATCCAGCTCCCGGAGGGAGGAAGAGACAGTTGCCTCTGGCGTGCTCAAATATCTGAGTAGTGCCATCTGTTTGCTCATTGATTTATGTATCAAGTATGTTTTGAGAACTACCGCGCCCTGCCCCATACTTGATCTGTGAGGGAAAACAGACTGAGTCTTCACCTTCGTGATGCTTCCAGCCCAGTGGGGGGCAAACACACACCGATGAGCCCCCAAATGCCCCAGCCCAATGACATAGTAAGAGGAGTACTGGGTGTGGAGGGAGCATAAGAGAAAGGCAGCTCCTGGGCTTGGTGGGAGGGTGGGATTCGCCAGGCAGGGAGAGGGCGGTGAGCACTGGGGTGGGGAAAACTGCAGATAGAAAAGTTCAAAGAACCAAGAGAACATACCTGGTGTAATGTACTAGTAATAGTACTGCCTACAAACTATGCTTACTCATAGAAGCCTTGAATCTAATCAAACCTCTAGGTCAGAGTTTCTCAGCCTTAGCATTATACATACTTGGGGCCAGATGGTTCTTTGTTGCAAGGAGGAAGGGACTGCCCTTTATACTGGATGTTGAGCAGCATCCTTGGACTCTACCCACTAGATGCCAGTAGCACCCACCCAGTTGGGACAACAAAAATGTCTCCAGATATTACCATATGCCCTTTCAGGAGCAAAAGCACTCCCAACTAAGAAGCAATTTTAGAAGTAGTGAGGACTTCAAGAGTGGTTTTTTTTTTTTAAAGATTTTATTTATTTATTTGAGAGAGAGAATGAGATAGAGAGAGCATGAGAGGGGGGAGGGGCAGAGGGAGAAGCAGACTCCCCGCTGAGCAGGGAGCCCGATGCGGGACTCGATCCCGGGATTCCGGGATCATGACCTGAGCCGAAGGCAGTCGCTTAACCAACTGAGCCACCCAGGCGCCCAAGAGTGGTTTGATCAGAAAGGGCTCTGGCTCTGTTTCTCTGAGTTTCTTTCACGAATTGCCTTTGATCTCAAGGTTGTGAGTTCAAGTCCCACATTGGGCATGGAGCCTACTTAAAAAGAAAAAGAAGAAAAAGCCTAATTAAAAAGAAAAAGAAGAAAAAGAAAGTTAAAAAAAAAAGAAAATTTTACTCAGATAAAAATGCCATCATCTTTTTGCCTACTCATAAGTCAGAGATAATCCTATCACTATAAATCCCACATAGAGTCTCAACTCCAAAGGAAGGAGGCCCAGTCAGCATTTGGGATATACTTATACTAAATAATATTTAGAATATACTTAAACTAAAAAATAGTATTAATTGTTTCTCTAAAATTCAGACCTCACTGGGAATCCTGTATTTTCTCTGACACCCCAGCCACAGGGTTGCTGGAGTATCCTCACAACACAGCAGCTGGCTTCTCCCAGAGCAGGCCATCCAAGACAAAGAGCCAGAAGGAAGTTATAACATGTTTTATGACCTAGTCTTGGAGGTCTCACTCTTTTACTTCCACGAATTTAACATTTCATTGAAAGCATGTCGCTATGTTCAGCCCACAGCCAAGCAGAGGCTAAGCATCCTACTTAAACATAGAAGTGTTATAAGAACTTGTGAACATGTTAAACCACAACAATCCCACATCTCCTTTTCCAAGCAGCCTCCCATCTGGTCCTTGCGACACACTCACACATCCTGTGCCCTATAACCTTGGGGTATGGGGCCAATGCACACACAATGGTGCCCTCAGGCTTTGCTGAAAGCAGCCAGACAATCTTGTCTGCCCCCTTGGCTTCCAGGTAGCAGTCCATCCTCTGTGCCACCCCATGGAGAGCACTTTTCAAAGTTCTACTGGTTGTCTCCAGGCTGCGGTTAGAAGGAAGCACCCTCAGCTTCCTAGAAAAGGAATTTGGAGGCCCAGACAGAGCAACAGCTCTCTCCAAAGAAATCCGTTCAGTGAGTCTTGTTCTTTTCTTTCTCTCCTCCCTCACTACTTTTTTAAAAGTTTATTTATTTATTTACTTATTTATTTGAGAGAGTGAGAGCATGGGCAGTGGTGGAGGGGCAGAGGGAGAGAGAGAATCTCAAGCAGACTCCCCACTGAACGCGGAGCCCGATGTAGGGCTCATTCTCACAACCTTGAGATCATGACCTGAGCTGAAATCAAGAGTTGGATGCTTAACCAACTGAGCCACCCAGGTGCTCATCATTCACTACTTTTTAAGGACATCCAAAGGTCAAGAGTCAGGTTCCTAGAGATTTCCTTTGAAGACAATGCAGAACTGTCTCGCACTCACTTTGCCTGGAAAAGTCTCAATCTAACATCTTTCATATTGGTATATAAGAGGATTTATTTCAGGATAAAGAAAGCACCACAAACCAGAAAAAGTCCACAAATCATGTGAACAAGATTGGCTCTTGGATTTGAAGGAATCTTAAATTAGATCCTCACTATGCATCATATGCAAAAAAATCCATGTACATTAAGCCAATAAAAAAATTTATCAGTTGGAAAACTTTTAAGTGGATATATAACTAATACTGAATAACAGAGAAACTTCTAAAACTAAAGGCAGTGGGGGGTGGGGGGAAGCACAGAGCCCAAGATCATTAGTTTAACAGTTCTTTTTAACAAAACACTTAATAGACATTGAGAACTGACCACTAAATTGAGAATCCGCTCCTAGAATCAGAAATGGTAGAGACTGCAAGAAAACAATCTATGGGTTATATAACAGACCAAGAAATGGCTTCCTGTAATATTCCAGGAGTCATTCTGAACTGAACCTACATAGTATGTTTTAAACTCTGCAGTGAAATTGATATTTTCCATCACAAGAAAATCATATTTATAATTAACACAGCCAGTTCATTCATTTCACAAATGCTATTATGAACCCAGACTTTGCCCAGCACTGTTCCAGGCTCATGGGACCCAATGGTGAAACAGACCATGGTCCCTACCCCATGTATTTTACCTTCTTTGGAGGCAAAGGGACAATAAATAAGTACAGAAATTAACATATTTTTTCACATTGTGAGAAACTGCATTGTGTTTTTACATCCCAGAACAGTTTTCACTGAAAATGTTTTCACCATTTAGCAGGGGAACCCGTTGAAAGCTGTGGTTTTCAACACTGGCCGCACTATGGACCAATGTGGGAAGCTTTAAAAAATACTGATGCTTAGGTTCTACCCTGAGAGATTCTGAAATAATTTGTTTAGGATGTTGCCTGAGTATCAGGATTTTAAACAGATCTTTTCAGGTGATTCTAATGTGAAGCCAGACTGAGAACCACTGAAAAGGGTATTTAAAGAAATTACCACTAGATGCCGCTGTCCCCAAAGTTTTGAGGAGAAACCGTCCTGAAGTAATCAATGACTAAATTCCCACATAGATAAATTTTCTTTAACCAGGAATTGGACCCCAGGAAAATCTCAGCAACAAATATTCCCCAATTTCTCTTTGAAATGAAGCAAGTCACACAAAATCCAAGTGTATTAGCTTCTTATGGCTGCCATAACAAAATACCACAGACTGAGTGGCTGAAACAACAGAAATTTATTTTCTCACAGTTCTGAATGCTGGAAGTCCAAGTTCATGGTATCAGCAGGGTTGGTTTCTTCTGAGGTCTGTCTTCTTGGTGGGAAGATGGCCGCCTTCTCCCTGTGTTCTCTCATGGTCATCCCTCTGTCTGCGTTGTCTGTGTCTTAATCTCTGCTTATAAGGACACAAGTTGTATTAATTGAGGGCCCACCCTAAAGACCCTTTTTCAATTTAATTACCTCTTAAAGGTCCTGTCTTCAGGTACAGTCACATTCTGAGGTACTGGGCTTCAGCCTATGAATTTTAAAGGAATACAATTCTGCCAATTACACCAAGAAATCAAAACCAAAACCAATCCAGTTGATTAATTGCAAAAGAACAGTTTCCTAACCATCAACAGCACTACAGATCTCTCACACGATGACTGGAGAGATAGTCACTTTTTTTCTTTTTAAAGTCTCCTTTCCAAGGGTCACAACTGTTACTCAGTTTTAATCCAAAGTTTTCTAAATAGCCCCCACACACTTAGGCTTAAAGTATTCATTAGGTTATTTAACCCTATTTCCTGAACCAAGATACTGAGCTTAAAAAAAAAAAAGGCAACAGCCCAAGAAAAAGGGAACAGTTATGTTGATTGCTGTGGTAGTAAACTATGTTCTCATTATTTTTACAACACAAGTAAAGCATGTCCATTGGAGAAAAGTTAGAAGGTACAATACAAAAAATTTAAGTCATCCAAAACTCTACTACCAAAGTAACACTGAGAATATATCCACCAAGACTTCTCACTGTATATATGTGTGTGTCCTCAGAAAATGAACCATATAGTTCATGACCTGCTTTTTTTTTATAGAACAAAATATCCTGAGCACTTTCCCATGCCAGTATTAATGCAGAGAAGACTTGAGTGAAGGGAATCTATAACAATTTTATGTGTTTCTGTATTTATTTAAATAAAAGTTATGCATGTACATAATTGACACTGCAAACCATGGTGGAGGGTATAAACAAAAAGGAAAACTCCCTTTCTCCATTCCAGCTCCATCCCCACCTCACCCCAGACTCTTCATTCTAAGACAAAACAGTAAATTAGGACTATCCTGGAACTCCATGCAGTTTGATCCCCATATCCTGTGAACGTGGCACTGTTAGAGCCGTGTGCTGAAGAACTGTGATTTAGGGTTGCCAAAGTCCTCATCTACCACAGAAAGTTAAAAAAAAAAAAAAATGCCTACAGCCACCTGTCAGGGTGTCTGAGTCCCATCACCAAAGTCACCCTTTTCGAGCCTTCTGGAGATTCTTTTTCTTTACAGTTGTTATGATGGTTGCCTCAGAGTCATGACTCCTATAACAGTTAACACACTCCCACACACTTCCCTGTCTGGTGAAATCATTCCTGTCCATTGAACACAACCCAAGAGAAGGTTCTAGAACTGCTCCCTCCAATACAATAGCTGATAAATGCATATGGCTGTATAAATTTAAAGTAGTTAAAATGAAAAATGTAGCAAAACCATAAAATCTGGTGTCCCTTTTTCTGTACCCCCTCGCTGTTACTGAGCAACAACTGACCCCATGCATAGAAGATGGATCCCAGCTGTCCTGGGACAAGGCTGGAAAGGTACTTTGGAAGCCAAGGGTCTTATCACAATACCTACAGTCAACTCAGCCCCCAGGACTCTGTCATTGAAAGCAATCTGCCACATCTCAATTTGCATTTTTGTTGAAGAGGAACCATTTAGGACCTCACCAAGAGCCCAGAGTGGTGTGTGCACAAGCAAGTCAGACTAGCAAGAAGGGACCCCAGGGAGCAGGAGCTCCTACCTACAAATCCCAAAACTACTTCTCTTCTACATCCTGACCCTCACACAGCCTTAAGGAACCTGAACCGAGACCCCAATGAGCTCAGGACCCTCTTCCTCTCGATCCCAAACCCTAGCTGTAGTCACATGCCCAGACCAGAATTGAACATGCCCACCTATGGGTGCATGAAAGAAAGCTTTCCACGGGTGTCAAAATCCCTCTGCAAAGGAGGACCAGCAGGAATCCCAGCTTTATCAAGAAAGTCACACTGAGCCCTTGGGTGAGGGATTTACTCAGAAAAGAGGATGTCACACACCAAAAACAAATGAAAATAGCTTCAGGACATGGAGCAAAAAGAGAAATTTTCCCAGGCTTTTCCTGGCAGGAATGTGTCTAAATCGCTGTCCAAAAAAATCTCATGACAGCAATCCCCGCGCTGGTTCAGAAGCACCAACAACACAGCAAGCTCACTTGAACTTCAAGCTGCTGCATGTTCTATGGAGCACATGGAGAAACCAAATATCCTTCAAGCTAAAACAAACCAAACACCTCCTCCCAGCAGCTCCTCACATGCATATGCAGACACTCAACTCACTGTTTTCACAGCAAATGAAATAACGTGCTGGGAGAAGTTCCTCTGAGTTTCAGCACAAGCCGAGCAGCATCTGGCCCTTGTGAGTTCAGCAACCCAATGTCTCATAGGAAGCATGCCTAGGAATTGTCAAGCCTTAGAGCAGGGTGCCTTTAGAAATCATCTGGTGGCTGTCTCTGCCATCAAGCGGGGAACTGAAGCCCAAGAGGTAAAGAAACACATGGAGGTCAGAGCTAGTTATTGGCAGAGGCAGAAGCAGAACCCAGGAGCCAGCTTCTTCTACTTTTTTTTTTTTTTAAGTAGACTCCATGCCCAGCATGGAGCCAAACGTGGGGCTTGAACTCACGACCCTGAAATCAAGACCTGAGCTGAGACCAGAGTCGGATGCTTAACTGACTAAGCCACCCAGGCACCCCACAGGAGCCAGCTTCTGACTGAACCATTCCCACTACTCCATGCTGCTCCCATCACTTGGAGAGGAGATAGCATAATGTTATAGGAGATTTTAAATTCTTTCTTGATTGAGCCCAGATGTTTTTAAGAGCAGTAATTTTTTCTGAAACTGGAGTTATCCAAAGCACCCCCACAAGCTTACTGCAAACATTAGGGGCCCAGCCATGGCTGAGTGAGGGGCCAAGTAACTAAATGGGGCAGTGTATCCCCCCAGAGGAAATCTGGAGTCCGAGTGCCAGTGGGAAAGTCAGAACCAAGTTCTTAAGAGAGAGCTAAGTGGGTTACCAGGGAGTCCAGTCTAATTCCAGAGGTACAGAGACAGAATGAGGACAAGGATGGGAGCCTAGGATTAAAGGTCAGGTTCAAATGAGATCAGATGGAGTGAGAAGGAACAGGACTCTAGGGGGCACCATTCACTTTACAAAGTCTAGTCTAAGGACCAGAGCCCCCTGGAATTGTGCAGTGCACAGGCTGCACAACTATACATGGTGACATGACCAGGAGTGAACAGGTATCATGTATCAAATAAAAAAAAAAAAAAAACTTTGCTCTGAACGGCTTGGAAGTGTCTGTGGCTCACCCATGTTGGCCAGTGGCTAAGTGGTACAGGATGCTACAACCTGACTTAAAGATGAGGTTCCAGCAGACACAAGATCTATAGTCCTTGCTAATTTGTAAGCTTACACTAATCTGTGGATTTAAATGTGTAATTATTTGGGGTTGTTACATTCACAAGTATGATTTTAATAAATGCAAAACAAATCCAAGAAAGAATGTGTAGAGAAATATATTTGAGATATTAAAACATCATTTTAAGTGCTGGGAGTCTCTCCTTCCTAGCCAAGCCAGCCCTACTGAATTAATGTCATTCACTGTGCACCCTGGGAAGGGGGAGCCACCACCACCCAGGTCAGAGAAGTCATAGATGCAGTTTCAACGTGGGATTTTTAAGATCCATAAAGAGACAGTGGCCTTGAAAAACATGCTTTATTTAAAAACAAAAAGGTTTTCTAAGTTCCAAAGCTTCCTTTTTGACATCAAGAGCAAAACTTAAGATCTTAGTCCAGAATTTTACTATAAACTGCATGTAAAGAGGATGCAAGATCTGATAAAGTATAGTTTTTAGTGGAGAAAAAATAAAGGTGAAAGGGGAAGGCAGGAAATAGTGAGTAGAAGACAAGGGTCCGGTTCTCCAAGAAGGAGAAAAGCAAACTTCACCCTCCTGAGCTTGAAGGCCACTCTGGGTAATGTGAGGGTGAGCCCTCGAAGTGCCAGGTTGGTGTCCCAGGTGCAGAAGAGACCAGCACTTTGGAACAGGAGCAGAAGGGAGGCGATGGCAGAGAGGCTAGTTGCCCAGTCTATGCTGGTGAGCAGGAGAGCCAGTGGTTCTTGGCTAGGACTTGGAAATGCTGAGAGAATCAGTAGACAGAGACTCTGGGAAACTCAGCATGGAAACAAGAAAAATCATGTCAGCAGCTGCAAACACAGCCTGATGCCAGATCTAGACAGACAAGACCTAGCCCTCAGTAGAGGCCCCCCGGGGACCAGACAAGACCAGTCATGCTGCAACCAGTCAGAGCAAAGCCCTGGACGACCCCCCAAAGCCCTGAGCGCCCCTTGATGATGGAAAGGGGACAAAGTCATTATAGAAAATGGTATGTATTTGGCTTACTAGAACCATAATATGTACATTGTAACCTGCTACTACTTTATAATGGAAATGTATGTGAAAATATATTGTTACAGAACATCTTTCCCAGTGGCTTTTTGAAAATGGCCCAGCTGTAAAACTACCTTAGGTGTCCAACTTGAACTACCCGTCCATGTTGAGTTACTCGTTCTGCAAAATGTGGTCATATTATCCACACCAGGTCACTGCCTCACTGTGAGCGAGGCAGCTCCCAAGAACAGGTGTCAGAGGAGGGGTCCATATTCACTCCCACCTGTTCCTTCACAAAGGCTTTGTTTTAGTCTGCTCGGCCTTATATAACAAATACCATAGACTGAGGGCTCAAAATACACACATTTCTCTCTTATAGTTCTGGAGTCTAAAATTAAAGATCAAGGTGCCGGCAGAATTGGGTTCTGGTGAGAGCCCTTTCCCAGCTTGGAGAAGGCTGCCTTCCCACTGTGTCCTCATGTGACAAAGAGAGAGATCATCTCTCTTGTGTCTCCTCTTATCAGCGTAGTGTGATGGTTAGCTTGATGTGTCAACTTGATGGGGCTCAGGGATGTCCAGGTAGTGGTTAAACATTATTTCTGGGTGTGCCTGCAAGGATGTTTCTACAAGAAAATACCATTAGACTCAGTAGACTGAATAAAGAGATCTACCCTCACCAATGTGGGCAGCATCACCTAATCCCTTGGGGTCCCCGGATGAAACAAAAAGTGAAGGGAGAGTGGATTCCCTCTCTCTCTTCTTGTGCTGGTATGTCCATCTTCTGCCCTTGGACATTGGAGCTCCTGATTGTTGGACTTTCAGACTCCAGGACTTATATCAGCAGCCTCCTGGTTCTCAGACCTTCAGATTCAGACTGAATTATACCACCAACTTTTCCTGGTTCTCCAGCTTGCAGATGGCAAATCGTGGGACTTCTTAGCCTCCATACCTCCGTGAGCCAATTCCTATAATAAATCTCTTATCTGTATGTATTTATATCTATTTCTATCTATCTATCTATCTATCTATCTATCTATCTATCTATCTATCTATCCATCTATCATCTATCTATCATCTATTTATCCTATTTGGTTCTGTTTCCCTGCTGAACCCTGATAAATATAGGCACTGATCCCATTTATGAGCACTTTACCCTTATGACCTAATTACCTCCCAAAAGCCTCACCTCCAAATACTATCACATTGGGGATTAGGGTTTCAACAGATGAATTTTAGGGAGACACAAACAGTCTATGATAGGTTTTGAGTAAAAGTTATACCACAGCCACCAGGCAAATTCCCAAGAGTCCTGTGGAGTAGCCCAATCTGACTTCTTGTCCCCACCTCTCAGAGGCATTGGCAGATTGGTAGCCACCTTGGCCCAGTTATGAAGTGGGAAAGAGTGGGGACCTCAGTCATCATGGCAACCGAGATAGCCCCTTTTATTTTCATGCGTGGAAAATACAAAGCAGGCTTTAGGCCAGAAATAGGTGGTGGGCATTCTGGGGTGAAGGGTGCCCTTCAAATTTTCCTAGTTAACTTGGATAAAAGTGCTTATGCTGCCCATTAGCAAGGATTTTGAGGATTCTAGAGTGTTCAGTGGATGCATGTTGATGATGCTTTCAATGGTCTTTGAGCTTTTCAGAGAAAAATGTCATTTCAAGATAAGGTATCTTGTTTTCAATTTCTTGGGATTAATATATAGGGACCAGAGATTTCCTACATAATTTCAAAAGTGTTCATTATTTGGGGGGAAAATAGGTACTTTCTCTTAAATTGCTCAGGGTTATTTGTCCTGAAGAGCTGTATCTTCACCCTGACGAAGCTAGTTGTGGCCCGGCTCAGGCTGCCGCCCCAGAGAAGGGAAGGCCTGAGCCGGCAGGAGAATCCAAGACAGAAGCCACCTCAAAGCCGCAGTCCTTTTGAAGATGGTCTTCAAAGTCCCAGATCCACAATGGGGAGGAAGAGAGGGTGGAGAGAACACTAAAAAGGAGAGTGATTAAGAACAAAGATTTTCCGGAGGGGGGAAAGATGGCGGAGGAGTAGGGACCCTATTTCAACTGGTCCCCAATTGAGCTGGATATCTACCAGACCACTCTGACCACCCACGAAACCAGCCTGAGATGTAAGAAGATTGGATCTCTACAAGCAGACTATTGCAGGTGGTTGGTTTTGAGGTACAAAGCGGGGAGCCGTGATTCGCGGGCAGATATCCGAGGATAAACGGCAGTGGCCGTGGGGATCCTACACCGCTGGTGAGTGACAGCCTTGCGCACTGCGGACTGGGCACAGACTTGCAGACCGGTAGCAGAGGGAAAAGGACTTTAGGGCAGCCACCGGGGTGGAAACCCAGAGGGGGGGGGTCGCGCACGAGCGAACTGCGAGCGGCTGGCGGTTTTAGAAGCACAAAGGGCAGAGATGTGCCCTGACCTGGAGGCAGGACTGGGAGCTCTGCGGAGGGGCGCACGACCCAGGACGCTGCAGTTTATAGCAGCACGGACAGAAACGGAGAGAGTGTGGCCTGGAGAGCTCACTGAAGAACAGACTGCAATCTCTCTGCTCTGAGGCAGAGGGTTGGAAACGATCTCTTCTGCTCTGACTCGCGGAAGGGACCGGAAAGCCGCCAGGGAAAGCTGCCAGAGAACAAAAGCCCCAGAGACTGATTCCTGCTGAGCCCATCCCCCACCACAGGGGGGCAGGGCAACTCCACCCAAACAGGGTTGCCTGAGTAACAGCGCGGCAGGCCCCTCCCACAGAAGACAGGCTGGGGAAACAAAAGGCCAGCAACCCTAAGGTCCCAAGAAAACAGGTGCATCTTGCTTGGGTTCTGGTCAATAACGTGGACTCTATACATTCCCTCAAACACCCATCAACAGAATGACTAGGAGGAGGAGCCCCCAAAATAGAAAAGACTCAGAGATTATGACTTAGGCTGCAGATTTACAAATGGATGCAGATATAACCAACATGTCGGAGATGGAATTCAGGCTAGCAATTGTGAAGACAATGGCTAGAATGGAGAAATCAATTAATGGCAACATAGAGTCTCTAAGGGCAGAAATAAAAGGTGAATTGGCAGAACTTAAAAATGCTATCAATGAGATCCAATCCAATCTAGATAATCTAATAGCTAGGGTAACTGAGGCAAAAGAGCGAATAAGTGACCTGGAAGATAATATAATAGATAAAAAGGGAAAAGAGGAGGCCAGGGAAAAACAACTCAGAATCCATGAAAATAGAATCAGAGAAATAAGTGACACCATGAAGCCTTCCAATGTCAGACTAATTGGAATCCCGGAGGGAATAGAGAGAGAGAGAGGACTAGAAGATGTATTTGAGCAAATCGTAGCTGAGAACTTCCCTAATCTGGGGAATGAAACAAACATTCGAGTCCTAGAGGCAGAGAGGACTCCTCCTAAGATCAAGGAAAATAGGCCAACACCCCGCAATGTAATAGTAAAACTTGCAAATCTTAGAACCAAGGAAACCATCTTAAGGGCAGTTAGGGGGAAGAGATTCCTTATGTACAGAGGGAGGAACATCAGAATAACGTCAGACCTCTCCACAGAGACCTGGCAAGCCAGAAAGGCCTGGCAAGACATATTCAGGGTACTAAATGAGAAGAACATGCAGCCAAGAATACTTTATCCAGCAAGGCTGACATTTAGAATGGATGGAGAGATGCAGAGCTTCCACAACCGGCAGAAACTGAAAGAATATGTGACCACGAAGCCGGCCCTGCAAGAAATATTAAGGGGGGTTCTATAAAAGGAGAAAGACCCGAAGAGTGATATACAACAGAAATTTACAGGGACAATCTATAAAAACAACATCTTCACAGGCAACATGATGACAACTAATTCATATCTTTCAATAATCACTCTCAACATGAATGGCCTAAACGCTCCCATAAAATGGCACAGGGTTGCAGATTGGATAAAAAGACAGGACCCATCCATATGCTGTCTACAAGAGACTCATTTTGAACCTAAAGATACATCCAGACTGAAAGTGAAGGGATGGAGATCCATCTTCCATGCCAACGGACCTCAAAAGAAAGCTGGGGTAGCAATTCTTATATCAGACAAATTAGATTTTAAACTAAAGTCTGTAATAAGAGACACAGAAGGACACTATATCATTCTTAAAGGGTCTATCCAACAAGAAGATCTAACAACTGTAAATATCTATGCCCCCAACATGGGAGGAGCCATCTACATAAGCCAACTGTTAACCAAAATAAAGAGTTACATTGATAACAATACGTTAATTGTAGGAGACCTCAATACTCCACTCTCAGCAATAGACAGATCAACAAGGAAAATCAACAAGGAAACAAGAGCTCTGAATGATACATTGGACCAGATGGACCTCATAGATATTTACAGAACATTCCACCCTAAAACAACAGAATACTCATTCTTCTCGAGCGCACATGGAACTTTCTCCAGAATAGACCATATACTGGGTCACAAATCAGGTCTCAACCGATACCAAAAGATTGAGATTATTCCCTGCATATTCTCAGACCACAATGCTCTAAAACTGGAACTCAATCACAAGAAAAAAATTGGCAGAAATTCAAACACTTGGAAGCTAAAGACCACTCTGCTCAAGAATGTTTGGGTCAACCAGGAAATCAAAGAAGAACTTAAACAATTCATGGAAATCAATGAGAATGAAAACACATCGGTCCAAAACCTATGGGATACTGCAAAGGCGGTCTAAGGGGGGAATACATAGCCATCCAAGGCTCACTCAAAAATATAGAAAAATCCCAAATTCACCAACTAACTCTACACCTTAAAGAACTAGAGAAAAAGCAACAAATGATGCCTAAGCCACACATTAGAAGAGAAATAATTAAAATTAGAGCAGAAATCAATGAATTAGAAACCAGAAACACAGTAGATCAGATCAACAAAACTAGAAGTTGGTCCTTTGAAAGAATTAATAAGATTGATAAACCACTGGCCAGTCTTATCCAAAAGAAAAGAGAAAGGACCCAAATTAATAAAATTATGAATGAAAGGGGAGAGATCACAACTAACACCAAGGAAATAGAAACAATTATTAGAAATGATTATCAACAACTATATGCCAATAAACTGAGCAATCTGGATGAAATGGAGACCTTCCTGGAAACCTATAAGCTGCCAAGACTGAAACAGGAAGAAATTGACAACCTGAATAGGCCAATAACCAGTAACGAGATTGAAGCAGTGATCAAAAACCTCCCAAAAAACAAGAGTCCAGGACCAGATGGATTCACTGGGGAATTCTACCAAACATTCAAAGAAGAAATAATACCTATTCTACTGAAGCTGTTTCAAAAAATAGAAACAGAAGGAAAACTTCCAAACTCATTCTATGAGGCCAGCATGACCTTAATCCCCAAACCAGGCAAAGACCCCATCAAAAAGGAGAATTTCAGACCAATATCCCTGATGAATATGGATTCCAAAATCCTCAACAAAAACCTAGCTAATAGGATCCAACAATACATTAAAAGGATCATCCACCACGACCAAGTGGGATTTATCCTGGATGCAAGGGTGGTTCGACATTCGCAAATCAATCAATGTGATAAAACACATTAATAAGAGGAGGGAGAAGAACCATATGGTCCTCTCAATTGATGCAGAAAAAACATTCAACAAAATACAACATCCTTTCCTGATTAAAACTCTTCAGAGTATAGGGATAGAGGGAACATTCCTCAAGTTCATAAAATCCATCTATGAAAAACCCACAGCGAATATCATCCTCAATGGGGAAAAGCTGAGAGCCTTTCCCTTAAGATCAGGAACACGTCAAGGATGCCCACTCTTGCCACTATTGTTCAACATAGTACTAGAAGTCCTAGCAACAGCAATCAGACAACAAAAAGAAACAAAAGGTATTCAAAATGGCAAAGAAGAAGTCAAACTCTCTCTTTTCACAGACGACATGGTACTTTATGTGGAAAACCCAAAGACTCCACCCCCAAATTACTAGAACTCATACAGCAATTCAGTAATGTGGCAGGATACAAAATCAATGCACAGAAATCGGTTGCTTTCTTATACACTAACAATGCAACTGTAGAAAGAGAAATAAGAGAAACTATTCCATTTACAATAGCACCAAAAACCATAAGATACCTCGGAATAAACCTAACCAAAGAGGTAAATTATCTATACTCTAGGAACTACAAAATACTCATGAAAGAAACTGAAGAAGACACAAAAAGATGGAAAAATATTCCATGCTCATGGATCGGAATAATAAACATTGTTAAAATGTCGATGCTACCCAGAGCAATCTATACCTTCAATGCCATCCCGATCAAAATTCCAATGACATTTTTCAAAGTGCTGGAACAAACAATCCTAAAATTTGTATGGAGTCAGAAAAGACCCCGAATCACCAAGGAAATGTTGAAAAAGAAAAACAAAGCTGGGGGCATCACGTTGCCGGATTTCAAGCTATATTACAAAGCTGTGATCACAAAGACAGCATGGTACTGGCACAAAAACAGACATATAGACCAATGGAACAGAATAGAGAACCCAGATATGGACCCTCAACTCTATGGTCAAATAATCTTTTGACAAAGCAGGAAAAAAACATGCAATGGAAAAAAGACAGTCTTCAATAAATGGTGCTGGGAAAATTGGACAGCCACATGCAGAAGAATGAAACTCGACCATTCTCTAACACCATTCACAAAGATAAACTCAAAGTGGATGAAAGACCTCAAGGTGAGACAGGAATCCATCCAAATCCTAGAGGAGAACATAGGCAGTAACCTCTTTGACATCGCCCACAACAACTTCTTTCAAGATACATCTCCAAAAGCTAGTGAAACAAAAGCAAAAATGAACTTTTGGGACTTCATCAAGATAAAAAGCTTCTGCACAGCAAAGGAAACAGTCAACAAAACAAAGAGGCAACCCACAGAATGGGAGAAGATATTTGCAAATGACACTACAGATAAAGGGCTGGTATCTAAGATGTATAAAGAACTTCTCAAACTCAACACCCAAAAAACAAATAATCAAGTCAAAAAGTGGGCAGAAGATATGAAAAGACACTTCTCTGAAGAAGACATACAAATGGCTAACAGACACATGAAAAAATGTTCATCATCATTAGCCATCAGGGAAATCCAAATCAAAACCACATTGAGATACCACCTTACACCAGTTAGAATGGCAAAAATGGACAGGGAGAGAAACAACAAATGTTGCAGAGGTTGTGGAGAAAGGGGAACCCTCTTACACTGTTGGTGGGAATGCAAGTTGGTACAGCCACTTTGGAAAACAGTGTGGAGGTGCCTCAAAAATTTAAAAATAGAGCTACCCTATGACCCAGCAATTGCACTACTGGGTATTTACCCCAAAGACACAGATATAGTGAAAAGAAGGGCCATATGCACCCCAATGTTCATAGCAGCAATGTCCACAATAGCCAAACTATGGAAAGAGCCGAGATGCCCTTCAACAGATGAATGGATAAAGAAGATGCGGTCCATATATACAATGGAATATTACTCAGCCATCAGAAAGGATGAATACCCAATTTTTACATTAACATGGATGGGATGGGAGGAGATTATGCTAAGTGAAATAAGTCAAGCAGAGAAAGTCAATTATCATATGGTTTCACTTATTTGTGGAACATACAGAATAGCATGGAGGACATTGGGAGAAGGAAGGGAAAAATGAAGGGAGGGAAATCAGAGGGAGAGATGAACCATGAGAGACTATGGACTCTGAGAAACAAACAGGGTTTTAGAGGGGAAGGGGGAGGGGGGACTGGTTAGCCCGGTGATGGGTATTAAGGAGGGCACGTACTGCATGGAGCACTGGGTGTTATACGAAAACAATGGATCATGGATCACCACATCAAAAACCAATGATGTATTGTATTGTGACTAACATAACATAATAAAATTAAAAAAAAAAAAAAGAACAAAGATTTTCCTCAGTGGCTTTAATTTCCCGGCCTCTAAAGCTGCACAAATGTACCAGTCTGCTTGCCAGTTTGCTTCTCGGCTGAGTGTGGCAAACACAGTGTATCACCACTGCTTCTCCAGCCCTGCCAGCTAGACCCCTAGGTGGGGACACTATAAAATTTAGTGTCCTAACCAGGTCACTTGTAAGAGAGAAAGAGAGCACTCTTAATAATTGCACTAAGATGGGGGTCAACCAACTATGGCTCGTGGCCAAACGTCCTGCCACCTGTTTTGTACACCTGTGAACACAGCTGCACTCACTCATTGGCCTAGCGTCTCTGGCCACTTTCACACGACATCAGTGGTGTAGCTGTGACAGAGATTGCATGTGACCTCTGACCTTGAAGCCAAAAATATTTACTCTCTGCCTCCTTATATAAAAGTTTGGCAACCCCCATGTTGCTGATTTGGGGACCGCATTTTGAAAACTACGGGTATAAAAGATACCTATTCACCTGCAGAAGGATTTCTGGGTTCCTAAGAAAACCCTGTTCCAGATGAGCTTACAGCATGACTGTGGTCAGCTGCAGAAGCCCCCAACAGAATCTGCCTTTCTCACAAATTCTGATACCACTCTCGACCTCTGGTTTGGGGTTAAGTGGCATAATACCTCCTTGAAGCCCAGGAGGTGGGGCAGTGGTTCAGAGTGACAGGACAGAAAAGAAAAATCCTTCCCCACAGAAGAACCTAAAGCTCTGTGACTTACACACAGCTCATAAAGCCAACATTGCCTCTCTTTTCCTCCCCCACCCCAAATTAAAGTGTTGGGATTTCTCTCTCCCTCTCCCACCCAGCCTCAATATGTTACCCTATTGCAATTCCAAAACTGAACCTGGTAATCCTTTTAAAGCTGATTCCATCTGTATGCAAATCATGGAGGACCTGAGCTTTGCCCTACAGCTATTCTTTTTTTTTTAGACCATATTTTTTATTGTTATGTTAATCCCCATACATTACATCATTAGTTTTAGATGTAGTGTTCCATGATTCATTGTATGTACATAACACCCAGTGCTCCATGCAGAACGTGCCCTCCTCAATACCCATCACCAGGCTAACCCATCCTCCCACCCCCCTCCCCTCTAGAAACCTCAGTTTGTTTTTCAGAGTCCATCGTCTCTCATAGTTCGTCTACCCCTCTGATTTCCCCCCTTCATTCTTCCCCTCCTGCTATCTTTTTCTTATTCTTTTTTTTTCTTAACATATATTGCATTATTTGTTTCAGAGGTACAGATTTGAGATTCAACAGTCTTGCACAATTCACAGCGCTTACCAGAGCACATACCCTCTCCAGTGTCTATCACCCAGTCACCCCATCCCTCCCACCCCACCCCGCACTCCAGCAACCCTCAGTTTGTTTCCTGAGATTAAGAATTCCTCATATCAGTGAGGTCATATGATACATGTCTTTCTCTGTTTGACTTATTTCGCTCAGCATAATACCCTCCAGTTCCATCCATGTCATTGCAAATGGCAAGATCTCATTCCTTTTGATGGCTGCATAACATTCCAGTGTATATATATACCACCATCTTCTTTATCCATTCATCTGTCGATGGACATCTTGGCTCTTTCCACAGTTTGGCTATTGTGGACATTGCTGCTATAAACATCGGGGTGCACGTACCCTTTCAGATCCCTACTTTTGTATCTTCGGGGTAGATACCCAGTAGTGCAATTGCTGGATCATATGGTAGCTCTATTTTCAACTTTTTGAGGAACCTCCATACTGTTTTCCAGAGTGGCTGCACCAGCTTGCATTCCCACCAACAGTGTAGGAGGGTTCTCCTTTCTCCGCATCCCCGCCAACATCTGTCGTTTCCTGACTTGTTAATTTTAGCCATTCTGACTGGTGTGAGGTGGTATCTCATTGAGGTTTTGATTTGGATTTCCCTGATGCCGAGCGATATTGAGCTCTTTTTCATGTGTCTGTTGGCCATTTGGATGTCTTCTTTGGAAAAATGTCTGTTCATGTCTTCTGCCCATTTCTTGATTGGATTCTTTGTTCTTTGGGTGTTGAGTTTGATGAGTTCTTTATAGATTTTGGATACTAGCCCTTTATCTGATATGTCATTTGCAAATATCTTCTTCCATTCTGTCGGTTGTCTTTTGGTTTTGTTGACTGCTTCCTTTGCTTTGCAAAAGCTTTTTATCTTGATGAGGTCCCAATACTTCATTTTTGCCCTTGCTTCCCTTGCCTTTGGTGATGTTTCTAGGAAGAAGTTACTGTGGCTGAGGTCGAAGCGGTTGCTGCCTGTGTTCTCCTTTAGGATTTTGATGGACTCCTGTC
Organism: Neomonachus schauinslandi; assembly: GCF_002201575.2. Taxonomy (NCBI): domain Eukaryota; kingdom Metazoa; phylum Chordata; class Mammalia; order Carnivora; family Phocidae; genus Neomonachus; species Neomonachus schauinslandi. The sequence continues at coordinate 55,808,353 of NC_058412.1, forward strand.
TCACATTGAGGTCTTTCAACCATTTGGAGTCTATTTTTGTGTGTGGTGTAAGGAAATGGTCCAGTTTCATTCTTTTGCATGTGGCTATCCAATTTTCACAACACCATTTGTTGAAGAGACTGTCTTTTTTCCATTGGACATTCTTTCCGGCTTTGTCGAAGATGAGCTGACCATAGAGTTGAGGGTCCATTTCTGGGCTCTCTATTCTGTTCCATTGATCTATGTGTCTGTTTTTGTGCCAATACCATACTGTCTTGATGATGACAGCTTTGTAATAGAGCTGGAAGTCCGGAATTGTGTTGCCGCCAGCTTTGCTTTTCTTTTTCAACATTGCTCTGGCTATTCGGGGTCTTTTCTGGTTCCATACAAATTTTAGGATTATTTGTTCCATTTCTTTGGAAAAAGTGGATGGTATTTTGATGGGGATTGCATTGAATGTGTAGATTGCTCTAGGTAGCATTGACATCTTCACAATATTTGTTCTTCCAATCCATGAGCACGGAACGTTTTTCCATTTCTTTGTGTCTTCCTCAATTTCTTTCATGAGTATTTTATAGTTTTCTGAGTACAGATCCTTTGCCTCTTTGGTTAGATTTATGCCTAGGTATCTTATGGTTCTGGGTGCAATTGTAAATGGGATCGACTCCTTAATTTCTCTTTCTTCTGTCTTGTTGTTGGTGTATAGGAAAGCCACTAACTTCTGTGCATTGATTTTATATCCTGCCACTTTACTGAATTCCTGTATGAGTTCTAGCAGTTTTGGGGTGGAGTCTTTGGGGTTTTCCACATAAAGTATCATATCATCTGCAAAGAGTGAGAGTTTGACTTCTTCTTTGCCGATTTGGATGCCTAAATTTTATTTCTTTTTGTTGTCTGATTGCTGTGGCTAGGACTTCTAATACTATATTGAATAGCAGTGGTGCTAGTGGACATCCCTGCCGCGTTCCTGACCTTAGGGGGAAAGCTCTCAGTTTTTCCCTATTGAGAATGATATTCACTGTAGGTTTTTCATAGATGGCTTTTATGATATTGAGGTATGTACCCTCTATGCCTATACTCTGAAGAGTTTTGATCAAGAAAGGATGCTGTACTTTGTCAAAAGCTTTTTCTGCATCTATTGAGAGGATTATATGATTCCTGTTCTTTCTTTTGTTAATGTATTGTGTCACATTGATTGATTTGCGGATGTTGAACCAACCTTGCAGCCCAGGGATAAATCCCACTTGGTCATGGTAAATAATCCTTTTAATGTACTATTGGATCCTATTGGCTAGTATTTTGGTGAGAATTTTTGCATCCATGTTCTTCAGGGATTTGGTCTGTAGTTCTCCTTTTTGATGGGGTCTTTGTCTGGTTTTGGGATCAAGGTAATGGTGGCCTCATAAAATGAGTTTGGAAGTTTTCCTTCCATTTCTGTTTTTTGGAACAGTTTCAGAAGAATAGGTATTAATTCTTCTTGAAATGTTTGGTAGAATTCCCCTGGGAAGCCATCTGGCCCTGGGCTTTTGTTTGTTGGGAGATTTTTGATGACTGCTTCAATTTCCCTAGTGGTTATAGGTCTGTTCAGGTTTTCTGTTTCTTCCTGGTTCAGTTTTGGTAGTTGATACATCTCTAGGAATGCATCCATTTCTTCCAGGTTATCGAATTTGCTGGCATATTGTTGCTCATAATATGTTCTTATAATTGTTTGTATTTCTTTGGTGTTGGTTGTGATCTCTCCTCTTTCATTCATGATTTTGTTGATTTGGGTCATTTCTCTTTTCTTTTTGATAAGTCTGGCCAGGGGTTTATCAATCTTGTTAATTCTTTCAAAGAACCAGCTCCTAGTTTCGTTGATCTGTTCTACTGTTCTTTTAGTTTCTATTTCATTGATTCCTGCTCTGATCTTTATGATTTCTCTTCTCCTGCTGGGTTTAGGCTTTATTTGCTGTTCTTTCTCCAGCTCCTTTAGGTGTAGGGTTAGGTTGTGTACTTGAGACCTTTCTTGTTTCTTGAGAAAGGCTTGTATTGCTATATACTTTCCTCTTAGGACTGCCTTTGCTGCATCCCAAAGATTTTGAATAGTTGTGTTTTCATTTTCATTGGTTTCCATGTATTTTTTAAATTCTTCTTCAATTTCCTGGTTGACCCATTCATTCTTTAGTAGGATGCTCTTTAGCCTCCATGTATTTGAGTTCTTTCCGACTTTCCTCTTGTGATTGAGTTCTAGTTTCAAAGCATTGTGGTCTGAAAATAGGCAGGGAATGATCCCAATCTTTTGGTACCGGTTGAGACCTGATTTATGACCTAGGATGTGATCGATTCTGGAGAATGTTCCATGGGCACTAGAGAAGAATGTGTATTCTGTTGCTTTGGGATGGAATGTTCTGAATATGTCTGTGAAGTCCATTTGGTCCAGTGTGTCATTTAAAGTCTTTATTTCCTTGTTGATCTTTTGCTTAGACGATCTGTCCATTTCAGTGAGGGGGGTGTTAAAGTCCCCCACTATTATTGTATTGTTGTTGATGTGTTTCTTTGCTTTTGTTATTAATTGCCTTATATAATTGGCTGCTCCCATGTTAGGGGCATAGATATTTACAATTGTTAGATCTTCTGGTTGGATAGACCCTTTCAGTAGGATATAGTGTCCTTCCTCATCTCTTATTACAGTCTTTGGTTTAAAATCTAATTTGTCTGATATAAGGATTGCCACCCCAGCTTTCTTTTGGTGTCCATTAGCATGGTAAATGGTTTTCCACCCCCTCACTTTCAATCTGGGGGTGTCTTTGGGTCTAAAATGAGTCTCTTGCAGACAGCATATCGACGGGTCTTGTTTTTTAATCCAATCTGATAGCCTGTGTCTTTTGATTGGGGCATTTAGCCCAGTTACATTCAGGGTAACTATTGAAAGATAGGAATTTAGTGCCATTGTACTGCCTGTAAGGTGACTGTTACTGTATATTGTCTGTGTTCCTTTCTGGTCTCTGTTGCTTTTAGGCTCTCTCTTTGCTTAGAGGACCCCTTTCAAGATTTCTTGTAGGGCTGGTCTCATGTTTGCAAATTCCTTTAGTTTTTGTTTGTCCTGGAAGCTTTTTATCTCTCCTTCAATTTTCAATGACAGCCTAGCTGGATATAGTATTCTTGGCTGCATATTTTTCTCATTTAGTGCTCTGAATATATCCTGCCAGTCCTTTCTGGCCTGCCAGGTCTCTGTGGATAGTCTGTTGCCAATCTAATGTTTCTACCACTGTAGGTTACACATCTCTTCTCCCGAGCTGCTTTCAGGATTTTCTCTTTGTCTCTGAGACTCATAAGTTTTACTATTAGATGTCGGGGTGTTGACCTATTTTTATTGATTTTGAGAGGGGTTCTCTGTGCTTCCTGGATTTTGATGCCTGTTTCCTTCCCCAAATTAGGGAAGTTCTCTGCTATAATTTGCTCCATTTGAGTTCTTTCCGACTTTCCTCTTGTGATTGAGTTCTAGTTTCAAAGCATTGTGGTCTGAAAATAGGCAGGGAATGATCCCAATCTTTTGGTACCGGTTGAGACCTGATTTATTTATTTCTGCCCCTCTCTCTCTTTCTTCTTCTTCTGGGATCCCAATTATTCTAATGTTGTTTCGTCTTATGGTATCGCTTATCTCTCGAATTCTGCCCTCGTGATCCAGTAGTTGTTTATCTCTCTTTTTCTCACCTTCTTTATTTTCCATCATTTGGTCTTCTATATCACTGATTCTCTCTTCTGCCTCATTTATCCTAGCAGTTAGCGCCCCCATATTTGATTGCACCTCATTAATAGCCTTTTTGATTTCTACTTGGTTAGATTTTTGTTCTTTTACCTCTCCAGAAAGGTTTTCTCTAATAACTTCCACGCTTTTTTCAAGCCCAGCTAGTATCTTTAAAGTGATGATTCTGAACTCTAGATCTGACATCGTACTAATGTCCGTATTGAGTAGGTCCCTGGCAGTCGGTACTACCTCCTGTTCTTTTTGTTGAGGTGATTTTTTCCGTCTTGTCATTTTGTGCACAGGAGAATAGATTAATGAGAGAACAAAATGCTAACAGGGTAACAACGTCCCCAGAAAATATACTCTAAACAAATCAGAAAAGACCTGAAGCAGTGGGAAAAGAAAGGGAAAGCGAGAAAAAAGAAAAAGAAAAAAAAAGGAAAAGAAAAAGATAAAGATAAAAACAAACAAAAACAGAACAAAACAAAAAAAAAACCAGAATGTGGTCAGATATGATCAGGCTGGTATACAGATCAGTGCCACACACTAGATTTTGGGTCTGTTAGAAGAAAGTGCCTCCCAAAATTTTAAAGAAAGAAAAACCTATATATGTACAAAAATAAGGGTTGATATGATGAAGGGATGGAATATGAGTGTAAAGATGGAAATTATAAAAAATTTTATAAAAGGAATTGAAAAGAAGTTGTTTGAAAAAAGAAAGAAGAGGATTTAAAAAAAAGAGAGAAAAAAAAAAGGAGAGAATGTGATCAGGCAGGGGAGTAGAAAAAAACCATACAATAGAGATTTAGGGTATATTTTGATCTGTTAGAAGAAACTATCTCAAAATTTTAAAGAGAGAACAACTTATATATATATGCCAAAAATACGGGTAACTACTATGAAGGGATAGAATATGACTCTAAAAATGAAAAATAAAAATTTTTTTTTAAAAAAGGGATTGATAAGATGTTGGTTGAAAAAGGGAAAAAGAAAAATTCAAAAAAAAAAGACAGTTAAAAAAAACAAAATTAACTTTGAAAGACTAAAGAATCATGGTAAAAAAGCCATGAATTCTATGTGCAGTATTCCCCTAGCGCTGGAGTTCTGCCGTTCTCATTGATCGGTAAACTTGGTCTTGGCTGGCTGTTCTCGCTGATCTTCTGGGGGAGGGGCCTGTTACCATGGTTTCCAAATGTCTTTGCCGGAGGCGGAATTGCCCCGCCCTTGCCCTGTCTAAGTAATCTGCTCGGGTTTGCTCTCCGGAGCTTTTGTTCCCTGCGAGCTTTCCGTACAGCTTTGGAGGCGGAGAGTGAAAATGGCGGCCTCCCAATCTCTGCCTCGGAGGAGCCGAGAACTCGGGGCCCCGCTCCTCAGTGCGCCCCCAGAGAAAAGCCGCCAGTCACTCCCGTCTCCCCGGTCTCCGGCCACACTCCGTGCTCACCCGGCCTGTGACTGCGCGTTTCTATCTCTGGCACCCGACCCCGTGTGGAGTCTCCAAACCCCACAGATTCCTGCGGTGTGCTCCCGCACCTCTCCTCCCGGGGGAAGAAGGTGAGTCTCCCCGGATCTGCTGCTTGTTGGGTCCCTGCTGGAGCAGTGGCCCGACTGTGCCGCGGATCACGGTTTATGGCAACCCCGAGCTGAGAGCCCGCGCCTGGGCTCTGCCTCTGCAGCCGGCTTCCCCGCTCCGATACCTGGGAGCTCTGCCGCACTCAGGCACCCCTGGTCTTTCTGTGACCCTGAGGATCCTGAGACCACACTGTCCTGCGAGGGTTTCACCCCCCGCTTAGCCACCAGAGTGACGTTCCTCAGTGGAGCAGACTTCTAAAAGTTCCGATTTTGTGCTCCGTGGTTCTATCACTTGCCAGAAGCGGCTGACGGAGGCCCCTCCCCCGCCGTCTATCCTCCCAAATATCGCCTCAGATTCACTTCTCCGCACGTCCTACCTTCCAGAAAGTGGTCGCTTTTCTGTTCAGAGAGTTGTTGCTCTTCTTTTCTTCGATCTCCTGTTGAGTTCGTAGGTGTTCAGATTGGTTTGATCCCTATCCAGCTGAATTCCTGAGAGGAGCCGAAATCCAGGTCTCCTACTCCGCCATCTTGCTCCGCCCCCTGCCCTACAGCTATTCTTGTAGCTCTAGCCTGGGTCTCTCTGTAAGGTAAGTTCAGGAGGATGATCAATGGAAAGAATTCACTGGTTTTACTGTCCACAAAGCAAGTGAAGAGATCCAGATGATGATGGTAATGATGATGACGATGATGATAATTTGTAGCCAGCATTTAAAACGTGCCAGACACGCAATGTCCACAATAGCCAAACTATGGAAAGAGCCCAGATGTCCATCAACAGATGAATGGATAAAGAAGATGTGGTATAGATTATACAATGGAATATTATGCAGCCATCAAAAATGAAATCTTGCCATTTGCAACGATGTGGATGGAACTAGAGGGTATTATGCTAAGTGAAATAAGTCAATCAGAGAAAGACAACTATCATATGATCTCACTGATATGTGGAATTTGAGAAACAGGCAGAGGATCATAGGGGAAGGGAGGGAAAAATGAAACAAGACAAAACCAAGATACTGTTATGGTTGCGGGAGGGGGGGAGGAATGGGGTGACTGGTTGATGGACATTGGGGAGGGGATGTGCTATGGTGAGCGCTGTGAATTGTGTAAGACTGATGAATCACAGACCTGTACCCCTGAAACAAATAATACATTATATGTTAATAAAAAATGAAAGGAAAAAAAATTAAAAATAAAATGTGCCAGACACTGCTCCCATTCATCCATACAACTCAGTGAAGTTGGTACTGCTATGGTTATCAGTTAAGAGACAGAGCAACTGAAGCTAAGAATGGTTGCCCAAGGATACTTGTTATGGGTTGAATTGTGTCCCCTAAAATTCATGTATTGAAGTCCTAATCCCTGGTAGCTCAGTATGTGCTATTTGGAGGTGGGAGTTTAAAATAGTAATCGAGTTAAAATGAGATCATTAGGGAGTCCTTATAAAAGTGGGAAATTTAGAGACACACATAGAGGCAATGTGAAAATATATAGGGAGAAGATGGCCATCAACAAGCCAAGGAGAAAGGCCTAGAACAGATCCTTCCCTCATGGTCCTCCAAAGGGACTTGATTTCAGAATTCTAGCCAGAACTGTAAGACAATGTACTTTTGTTGTTTAAGCCACCCAGTCTATGGGACCGGCAACCCTGGCAAACTAATACAACACCCAACTGGTATTCAACCCAGGTGTAACTGACCCCTACCAATGGGCCCTATGGCTAATAATCATGACTGCCACCTGGCCAAGAAGATAGAGCAGCTGCTCCATTTAGGCCCTGCCAAGACCTGCCTGGAACTTGTAGCCAGTTCTGGCACCAAAACGAAAGCCATCAAGGATGGGAACACTGGGGCCTGTTGCTGTATCCATATTCCTTGCCCCCCATCCATCCTATCCATCCCATTTCACATCTTCCCCTTTCTTCATGGTGCTTCTTCCAGCTGGTTCCTTGGGCCACTCCATTTCTTCCAGTCTGTTCCTCCATCCAGAATACATTAGAACCTTTCTTTCCATGTATAACCTCCTCTGCTTCTCAGCCTTTCTGCTGAATATGTTGTCCACCTCCTGCTTCCCCATACTCCCTTGACCCAAGGCAAGAAGACACAGCAGAGAGGCATCCTATTCAGTTGCTGCTTCCAAGACATTAGTCTTCCACCTTTGGCCAAGCTTCTCCTCCTCTGACACCCCCAACATCTACCACAGCCAGCACTCTTATTTGTAGGCCATGCCCACCTCCACTGAGAACTTTGGCACCTGCTATCATCTTAAGAGATTTCAACATCTACTGTAATGACCTCATTCCATCTAACATCCCAGGTTCAAAGTTACTCAATCCTCCAGGACTTTTACCTCCACTCTATCCCCCCAGACCCCAGCCTCACCCACTTGAACCATGCCACTTCCGACATTGAAAATCATGGCCTCTTGCCCTTAACCTCTCTGGCTTCCTCACTTCCACTAGTTCTGTTCTCTGCCCTTTGCTTTACTCTCAGCAGAAAGCATGCATTTCTGCTGGCCTAGCCAAGAATCTTCTTTCCCCTGCCTCTCGGTTCCATCCTACCCCCTGGGAGTGATCACCAGTTACTAGCTTTCTCTCATCAATATTCCATCTGTCTTTACCTTTTTCTCTATATGGTCCTTTAACTCTGCCAATTGTCTCTCATCTTTAAAGAGAAGGAATTCCAGGGATGCCTGGGTGGCTCAGTTGGTTAAGCGTCTGCCTTTGGCCCAGGTCATGATCCCGGGGTCCTGGTATCGAGCCTGGCATCGCTGGGATCCCTGCTGAGCAGGGAGCCTGGTTCTCCCTCTCCCTGCCTCCCATTCCTGCTCTATCTCTCTCTTTCTCTCAAATAAATAAATAAAATATTTTTTCTTTTTTAAGATTTTATTTATTTGACAGAGAGAGGCACAGCAAGAGAGGGAACACAAGCAGAGGGGAGCGGGAGAGGGAGAAGCAGGCTTCCCGTGGAGCAGGGAGCCTGATGCGGGGCTCTATTCCAGGACCCTGGGATCATGACCTGAGCCAAAGGCAGACGCTTAACGACTGAGCCACCCAGGCACCCCAATAAATAAAATCTTTTAAAAAAAAAAGAGAGGGAATTTTATATGTACAAATTTTTTTCTGGAAGATATTTTAAAAATTGATCATAATAATTACTTTTAGAGAGAGGGAGTAGTGGTCTGAGATGAAAGGCATGGAATTATACTTTTCATTTTATACATTTGCTATTGCATTTGATTTTTTTACCACATATATGTAATATTTTCATTTAAAATGGCAAATAAATAAATAATCATTTAACCATTGCCTCCTCTCCTTTAGAAAAAGCCCTCCGTTGACCTCATCCTTCTGTCTTCAGAGTCAACCTCCTTCAGTGGCCTTTGCTCTCTGCCTTCACTTCCTGACCTCACACTTCCTCAGCCGAGAGCTGGTACCTCTCCCACCATCCCACTGAAACTGCTGGCAAAGGTTACTCATCATCGTTGTAACTAAACCCACGGCCTTATATCCTGATCCTCCTTGATCACCCTGCTTGGACCATTCTCCCTCTGTGGTTTCTGTGGCATGCTGGTTCTTAGTCTAAATGATTTTAGTAGCTCCCAGGGTACCAACTCTCATCCTTCCCCTCAAATACCACGAAATTTCACCTACTCTTACGGCTTGAGCCGCAATATGCTGAGGACCCTCATATGTCGGCCTCCAGCCTCAAACTCTCCTTATCTACATGCTCTTTGGTCATTTCCTCAGTCACACTTTAAACTCACTAGGTCATCTTTCTCTGCCCAGTTGGTGGCACCACCATCCCCCATACCAAGTCACCCTTGACTCTTCCTCCACCTTCTTATTCCCACATCCAATTTAGATCCAAATCCCATTTAGTTTATTGGTTAAATATTTCTCTTACCTGCCCTCTCCCTCTGCTACATTTCTACCATCACTGCTTTAGGTCATGCTTGCACCACCTCTGTCCTGGGCTAGTGCAATAGCTGACTGCCTCTCTGACTCCAGTCCTGTTACCCTCAAATCTGTCCTCCACACCAGCTGCCGGAATAGTTTATCTGAAAATGCAGATTCTGGTTTAAGATTCTCAGTGCCTGCGTACAACCAAGACCTCCCCGATAAAGTCTGAGCTCCTCTCATGGTTTATAAGTTTCCACAACCTGGCTCTATCTATGCTCCAGCCTCAAATATGAAGTCCAGGTTCATCAGAAAACCTGACTTAACAAAGCATCTGCAGCTGTCTCACATCTCCATGTTCAGGCTTCCCAGTAACATTTGCAGTACCAATGGAGACCTGTGCACCGTATGTCTAAATATTAGAATTTCTAATCAAGCTAACAAACTGTCCAATATATATTTTCTCTTTTTTAAGTGGAGATATAATTCACATATATAAATCCACCATTTTAAAGTGTACAAGTCAGGAGTGCCTGGGTAGCTCAGTCAGTTAAGCGTCTGCCGTCAGCTCAGGTCATGATCCCAGGGTCCTGGGATCGAGCCCCATGTTGGGCTCCCTGCTCAGTGGGGAGTCTGCTTCTTCCTCCCCCTGCTCGTGTGTGCTCACTCTCTCTTTCCCTCTCAAATAAATAAATAAAATCTTTAAAAAAAAATAAAAAAGTGTACAAGTCAGTATCTTTAGTATGTTCTCAGAATCATACCACCATAACCACAATCCACTTCAGAACATTTTCATCGCTCCAAAAAGAGACATATCCATTAATAGTCCTTGCCCATTTCCCCCTCCCGCAGCCCCTTGCAACCACTAACCTTCCCGCCTTTATGGATTTGCCTGTTCTGGACCTGCCATATGAATGGAATCAAACAGTATGTGACCTTTTGTGACCAGCTGGTTGTACTTAACATAAGGTTTTCAAGGTTCATCTCGTGGGAGCCTGTGTCAGTGCTTTATTCCTCATATAGCTGCATTATATTCCATTATATGAATAGAGCACATTTTATTTATTCATTCGTCATTTGAGGGATATTTCTGTTGCTTCTACCTTTTGGTTATTACAAAGCACGCTACCGTGAACGTCCATGTACAAGTTTTTGTGTGGACATATGTTTTCAATTCTTGCGTGTGTTCCTTGGAGGGAACTTGCTAAGTCACAGGTAGTTCTGTGTTTAACTTTCCACAGCAGCTGCGTGCACCCTCTTACACACCGCCAGCAATGCATGAGGGCTCCAGTTTCTCCACATTCTCGCCAGCGGTTGGTATTGTCTGTATTTATTTCAGCTGTTTTAATGGCTTCAAATATTTTTTCCTCCAGCCTTGACAAATATGTTCATAGTAACAGGGAAGGCTGGATTTGTATTTGGAATTACTAGACTTCTTCCGGTCCAGGAAAAGCCAGCCCTTGGCTCCCAGCTCCCAGCCTGCCCCTCGCTCTCCCGCACTGGGTTTGTCCTGTGCCACAGGGTATCTCAGGCATGAGTGTGGACAGTCCAGCACCAGTATCCAAGCTCCATCCACACACCTCCTGACAGCCGCCTCTTGGGCTGGAGGTTTGGGCACCCCTGGCAGGGCCTGACACTGGAAGGAGGCCCATGAAGGAGACCCACACAGGCTCTGGAAGCAGGCTCAGGGCCACTAGAGCAGGGAATTCTGGGCTCACAGAACCCAGAGCAGTCTGGGAGATGTGGGCTTTACATGACCACATCCCGTTGTCCCACGGTCTCCTCACTCCTTGTGGGAGGAAAGGGGCTGAAAGAGGACTAGATGTGCAGTGCCTAGTTTAAAAGCTGCTTCCTGTCCATGTCTGATGATGGCACTCTCTGTGTTCATGTTGTCACTTATTTCTAGAGTGCTCAGCCTCCCTGGAAGATCCTCAGTCATTCTTTTTTTTTTTTTTAAGATTTTATTTATTTGTTTGACAGAGAGAGAATAGCGAGAGCAGGAACACAAGCAGGGGGAGTGGGAGAGGGAGAAGCAGGCTTCCAGCTGAGCAGGGAGCCCGATGTGGGGCTCAATCCCAGGACTCTGAGATCATGACCTGAGCTGAAGGCAGACACTTAACCAACTAAGCCACGCAGGCACCCCATCCTTACTCGAGTAATTCTTGAGACACAGTTATATGGGAAGCAAGCCTTCCCTGACACCCCTCGCAGGATGCCAGGGACAGCACCAGGCCCTGGGGTTGCAAAAAGCAGTAAGACACAGTTGCTTCAAGAGGCAGGGACCCTGATGGTAGTGACAGCCAAGTAAATTGGCAAAGTATAGAGTAATGAGCACAATGATCAGCGTATGGTCCGGGTGCTGGGGGCATGGGAGAATCATCTCATCCGGCCTTGGGGGACTTTGAGGAGGTCCTTCTAGCATAAATGACCCATAACATAAGACCAGGAAGGCAGGCCAGATTTAACAAAGGGGAATGCCACTAGCAGGGACTTCTCCAGTGTTCTAACAGTCAGATATGCTCAAACGTTGCTGTCTCTCTGCCATCAGCATTGAGGAGCACATGGTGCAATCGTAGAAGCTGAACATGCCAAATGCCTAATGCATTTCATGCATGACAGGTTGTATTAGACATGCTAACCATTGCCCTTAATGCCCCCACCCATTTCCTGGGGAGTAAACCTTAACCATGGTCCCTGTCGCCTGCATCTTGTTTCTAGTTGGAAGAAGGGGAAGGCATGAACTGTTCATGTGCTGACTGGTGACTGATCAGGGGCCAGGCTGGGAGGCCTTGAGGGCTGGTTGACAGCAGTCAGGAGAAACTGCTGACATGAATGGAACCAGAGACGCAAGGTTCTGTGCTGACCCCCAGGCAGACTCAGGACCCCTTGAGGCCTGAAGTGACTGCAGCTGGTGAGCCTAAGCGCCTGGATGTGACTCTCGGCCAGAAGCAGAAACCTTCACCGTGACCCTCCCTCTGGATCAGGATCAGAGTGGGGGAAAAAAGATCCCAAAACCAATTTGTTCCTTGTAAACTGCCCTGGGGGGAAGCTTTGCTGTTGACAATTAAACCATCAGCTAAAATTTGACATTTTAATTATCTGCACATTCTCTTTATTTGATTTATTGTCCAGCCCCCAATGGTTTCAAATCCTTTTTGCGGTACACAGCAAAATACAACTCTGTCTCATACCATATTTTGCAAATCACATTCCTTGGGCTGTTTCAATAAAATAGTACTTGCCAAATTTTCTTCCTGCCTGTTTTCTCCCTGCTCCCCACAAGAGGGAGCCAGCAGGTCCTGTTTGGACTTGTTTTCTCAGCTCCTCACTTCTCCACATCCAAGCAGGCTGAAGGTGAAAGGTTGAAATGTTACAGACCTGGTGCCAGTAAACCAAATTGACAGTTGCAGAATTTTCTGGTGCATAGCACTCTGTAGAACACTAGGATTTGGGGGCAACTTATTTAAAGGGAAGAATAAGAAATGAACTTCTTTCCTTAAAAAAGTGAGATCTGGGGAAAATTTTAAAAAGCTTTCTATTCATTGCACTGCATAATACTATTGTCTGTATATATGTTTATTGAACACTTTTTTATTCTGAAGGGTATGATAAAAATAAAATAATTCTATGCGGTAATTATAAATCGATAGGTATTGTAATGGGACACTTAAACCTTATTTTTAAAGTTATTTTAAAAATATTAGAGCATGTAAATGATAATGTGACTCTCATTTTGTGTTCAAGAGATGTTTCTTGAGGTGGGGGGAGGGGAAAACCTAATTACTTTATTTGAAGGAATGGTAATGTCTCTTAATGCCACACTGTGAAGCTCTTTGAATAACAGGTTAAGGAGACCGGAAGTTCAAACTATTTTTAAACCAAGGAGTTGTATGGAACAGTAGGAAGATTTACTTGGTGGCAGTGTCATGGATGGTCTGGAATAGGCCTCAGAGATGGACCAGGTGGGCAGCTCTGGTCATCTTGGAGTGGTGGAGTGATAAGGGCCAGACCTGGGTGACCAAGGGCGGGGGGGGGAAGAAAAGACACATACATGAGACTTTAAGACGGAGCTCTTGACAAGACCTGGTTCCTGTTTGGAGAGGTAGAAACAGGAAGGGATTAGAAGCAAGCTAGGAGACACACTCAAAATGGGTTGTGGTTTGAGGCAGCAGGACAATGACAATTCACTCTGAATTCAGCACCTCAACTAATCTCTGTAGTTTCATCACAGCAGCATTCACATACACTTAAAAAACAATAGAACATGCATGTGTGAAATATTATGTATTTTATCTACAGGCAAGCCTTACTGCACAGGTCACAGACCCCTTGCAATAACTGCAGCACCTTCCGCCCCACCCTGAGCTCCTTGGCACAGAATCTGGCGAATATAAATGTGTGACGGTAAAGAGACACGTTATGCTATCAGTCCATTAGCAGCACAATTGCTCTAGCTCTCATGCACCATGCGTGGAAATGGAGGCCTCTCCCTAGGTGGGCTGGGGTAGGGCTGGGGCAGGTCCAGGCAGCCTTTGAATCCTAAGCTTTGGCTTTTCCATCTTCCTCAAACCTGAATTCCTCCTCATGAAACAATCCTTTGCAGGCCCCTGAGCTCTTGTGGCTCAACATGCAATTGAGGGAGGTTAGAATGACAGAATTGTGAGTGACCCAGATGATTCTCCTCCTTCTCCAAAGCTCCCTTGCCAGGACACCCTCACCGAGCAGGATTTCCTGGGGCCGGTTGTGGGGGCTTTTCTGAAGAAATCTGCAGTCAGCTGTGAATAATCACTGTTGAGCAAGAGAATGAGCTCTGGACTCTCAGTCACATCTGAGACAATCTCAGTTACTAACAGAAATCTGCCCGCTGGAGTGAGAAGCCACACGGTGAGAAACCAGGAGGCCTTGGGAACAGCACCGCAGGCCAGCTGAACTCACCAGGATGGAATCAGCACAGGCCCCAAGGGGGAGGTGTGCTCACCCACCCCACTCCCAATGCATACAGGCCTTTGTTAAGAATAAAGGCCACCATTAGGCACCATCACTAATGCTGTCAGAGTCCGGGAGATGCACCATCTCCCTGGGAGCTTTCGATCTAGGAGAGGAGAGACATGAGCCCCAGTGGTCCTCTTGTCTCTCCCTTACTGGCCTTAGTCATCTGTTAGCCTCCCACTTAGCCAAGCACTGTGTTTGGCACACAGATGATGCTCCCAAAATCTTTGCTGATTATTATGCATAAAATGCAAAAGGCAGTCATAAGAGGAAGAGAACGTGCAATTGCTGTGCTTTGGGATCCATTTACAACAGGGTTTCTCAAGAGTGACACTATTGACCTTTTGGGCCAGATAATTCTTTATTGTGGCTCTCCTGCATATTGTAGGATCTTTAGCAGCATCCTTGGCCTCAGGGATTTCTCTACCCTGTTTCTATGAAAAACTTACGCTTCCTAAAATCTGTTACCTCAGAACCTTATTCTCTTTTCAATATGTCGAAGAAGTAATATGCTGAGTGAATTCAAATTAAATTGGAATTCAAATTAATGGGAATAGATGCCAGTGGTTCCCTCATCCATACTCACATCCACAGTCCTCCTTTTGTCACAGAAACAACACTTTCCAACAGCTGCTACAATGAGCCACTGAGCACTTGAACTGCAGCTCAAGGCAATGAGCTTGCTCCCACCTGCCAGAGAGACAGAGCTCAGCAGAGTGGTACATGCCACCTTGGGAAGATCACCTACTCCTCCCAAGACCCCAAAGCCATGATTTGAAATGGTGAGGACTTTAGGTTACATCCAAATCTAGCCCTGAAACCACTTTCCAATTTTCTGTGTCCCGTGCCCCACCTCCCACTGCAAGGACCGTCCTAGAGATCCTAGAGATGTGGGTACATGACCCAAAGCCCCAAACTCTGATTTTCAAACATCTTTCATTGAGATCCACTGGCTGACCCAGTGAGGATCACTGAAACATAAGCCCATTCTTCTTCTAAAGGGATAGGGAGAATGAATGGAGAGAAAGCCCTATGGCCCAGTGACCCTGGTCAGCTGTAGAAGCCATGCACAGGCTCCCCATCAGGTGTCTTCTGCTCTTCTCCACTTGCCTGAGTTGACTGTGACACAGAGACATCTCTCAGACCCTGTCCCAGTTCCCGGCAGTGAGTCAGCTCAGCCCAGTGCTCTAATTTAATGCTTATTCACAAATTATAATTTTAGTACAATAGGGCACAGCTTTAAATAAGATTATGAGAAATCCACCCACCTATGACACGCCAGTGGGCTGCTCATCTCCCAACTTTGGGTGGACATTCTGTTAGTCATAGAGAAGCATCTGGGCCCAGCTCACTTGTCCCCCCACTTTTTGTATCTCTAGACATTTTACCAAACACACACTGAGTCAGAATAAGTGGGTTTAGCAATTAAAATCTGTGTGGAGGCTGCCTTGAGAAGCATTTGGTGGATTTGGAAATAAATATTCCTCCACAACAAATCAAACTCTCATTGTAAAAACCTGAATGTAATATGCATGAAGACCAGCTCAAGCTGAAATCTCATGGCATAATCTTTTCCTCCTTCAGCAAGGAACACAAAGGACTTCACTGGCTTGCAGGGAAAGCTGAGGAATTTAGAGTAGAACTGACTCTGAGTACAAGAAGCAGTGAGATCCTGTCAAGGGAAGTGCCTATCTGCTTCTGAATAAGCACATTTCCATCAGGAACCTTGTTGAGTCAAGGAGTGCCCCCAGACAACACCCCATCCACTAAACCCAGGGCATTAAAACAAAACACGGAGTCTGGCGATCTGAACACACCCAGTTTCCAATCCATATTCTCCTCCAGTCTCTGAGAACTCAGGGCTTGGATGTTTCTGCATTCTGAAAGCCCCTGCGAGGCCAGCGGGAGAGACCCTCTGCAGAACCCTCTCCCAGCACGTGAGGGGAGGAAAAGCCGCCTTCTGTAGCACAGCCACCTACAAGCCTGACATCATGCCTGGAAGATGTTCCTCTAGGACGGGTTGTCTTTGGTCTCTCCACATTGTTGTGAGAGCCAGGGCACCTCCTGTAGCTACCCGCGAGCTTTGACAGGAGGTGGTTAGAGTGCCCTGGCTCAATAAGACTAAGGCTCATCTTCCATTTACACAAGGATCACTGGGTAGCTCTCTTTGATAAGGTTCCTGGATTACAGACTGCACCTCCCACCCCCAGCAGCTGGTGCCAACATCTGCCACCCAGAATCCAGGCAGGCAGACACACACACACACACACACACACACTAGAAGCTTCGTTCCAGAGCCTGGCATAGCCTCCTCCAGGCAGTGCAGTGCAGCTCCCATCTGAGTGTGACGACTGACAGTGTCTGATAAAACAGGGCCTGTAACGGGGGCACCTGTTACTGCTGATCACTGCACCTATCAGTCTCAAGTGAGGCTCTCTCCTTTCCCCACCTAGATGTCCCACACTGCGCAGGGCTGACAGGGGACCCATGCTAGGACTGACTCTTGCTCTTGGAGCTGTCTCCAGCATACCCTAGGACATTAACAGCAATACACATTTAGGTCTCCAGTTTGTAGGACTCCAGGCCCATGGTTCTTAACATTTTTAAGGCCATAGACCCCTCTGATAAGCTGATAAAAGCCAATGCTTCTTCCCTCAGAAAATTGCACTTCCACACATAATTGACCATACAGTTTCAGGGAGTTCAGAGAACCTCTGAAAACCATCCCCGAACCACAAAAATCCTCTTTTCTGCTTACTGAAACTTAAAGTGCAGGAGCATTCCCTGCTTCCAACTAACCACCTTGTACCTGCCCTACTCCAGGTAACCACAATCAAACCATCTCTTGCGTTGGGGTAAAGCAGCAATATTATCTAGACTGGTCAAATGTTAAGGCCACATGTAGCAGGCAATTTCTAGGCACCTATAATGGGCAACACCCCTCAACAGCTGCATATGAGGGGCTCCTCCAGGCCAGGCCCCCAGTAGGCAAAGGGAGGTGAAGTAACCTTCCTAGCAAGGCACACCAGCTGCCAGGCATAACTGCTAATGTCCCTAAGGCCAATCAATTGCTCCAAGCATGGTTGGCTGGAGCAAGTACATTTCTCTCAACTAGTGGGCACAGACTAAAATCCCAAAGCATTTGGTGAGGGAGTTGTTAGAAATACGGGTTCGCTTTGTTTGCTAACTGGGATGGTCTTTGTGTTCATTTGCCTTTTGTGTTCCTGTCTGGAGTGGAAAACAAGCATTTAAGTTTCTGGAGGCCCAGTCCTCCTGAATCTATAATGGAACTCCAGAACACACTAACTTTAAGGAGCGTGCTTCTATCTCCTGACACAGATAAGATATATGTGTGATGAATAACAACAAAAGCTTAGATCAATATGGAAATTGATCACTGGTATTATGCTATCTTGACTGGAGTCACATAAAACTAAGAAAACCAGCAGTTTAACATCTGTGTCTTAACATCAGTTACTGAAGAAACTTAGCGAGGTCATTAGAGGAGCAAGCACTCACAGAGTGACTCCTCTGTGCCTGGCACCGTGCTGAGCCCTGGAGAGAAGGAGGTGAATAAGGCAAGCCCTGTCTGCAATGAACTCATCCTCTGGCAGGGAGGAGGGGAAGGCGTATGATTAAATGGAATAACAATATGATAACTGCTTTACCAGTGATATGATCAAGGTGCCAAGGGACAGAAAGCAGGAAGTGAGTAATACTGAGGAAAGGAGAGGCAAGGTCTCAGGGGGTTCAAAGGGGGCTGGGTCAGGGCACTGTGGGCAAAGGGCACGGGGTGTGCTGAGACCCACCGGGTGACACGCTGGGAACGAGGGACTGGCTGCAGGGCAGGCAGACATACAGGATGTGAGCCAGAAAAGGAAGGTGGTAGCCAGATTATGAAGGCCTTTGTCATCTATGAGAAGTCACTAAGAGATTCTTTCCATGGAGAAAGGATTCAGTCACATTTGCACTGCAGGAAGATGGCTGTGACAGCAGCAGGAAAGATAGAATCCACCTGGGGGAATCAGGAAGCAGGAAGTAAGACAGAAAATTGCTGCACTAGTTTTGGTCAACAATGAGGAGGCTAGCGTTTCAGTTCTAGAAGGGCCTCACAAATAAGCCCTCATACGGAAAACCAGCAGTCTGCCAACATGTTGGATGTTGAGACAAGGCAGAAAGATAAAAATGAAGAGCCTCTGAGGTTTCTAACTTGGAGCAGTTGGTAGACCAAGACTCTTTTCAGAGAGGAAGGAAACATGACGAAGAATTGGTTTGGGGGGTTAAGGAGTCAGAGATGATGAGTTGTGTTTTGGACAGGTTGGTTTTGAGGCAGCCAAAGGACAGTAGGTAGATCACCTGTAGATGACAGTGTCAGAGGGTTGGAAGCATAAAGCATGAACAAAAGAGACAGGAACTAAGGATGGAACCTCAGGAACATGAATGTTTACAGGGAGTTCAAGGAAAGAAGAGCTAGCAAAGGAAACTGGGAATGAAGGACTAAATGCAGGGTGTGGACAAGACATCTTCCCAAAAGGAGCAAATATCAAAAGCTCCAGTGAGAAGAATAAGACCCAGAAGGAAGTCCTTAGGTCAGGCAGCTAGGCATTCCTGTCTGATTTTTCAAATTCAGCAGAATCTCCTGGGATTGGGAGTGGAGGCAGAACATTTATACTACTCTTTAGAGAATGTTGGCCAAGGAGGGAAGGGGAGAGGCCACCCATCCTTACAGTAGAGCTGGTGCTTTTCTGCAGTGTGTAATTTAGTATAGGCCAGGTCACATGGCCCCACCAGACTCACCACTCACCACTCCCGTTTGGGTGAAGCTGCAGAACGGGGCAGGTACCCACGGAGGCTGATGTCCATCCTGGCTGATGTTGGGACCGAGTGCTAGCATTGCCAGATATTACTAGTTAAGGACTTCAGTGGTCCTGAAATATGGGGTGAAAATGATTACTCAGCATTAGAGTGAGGAGTTGAGGCTTCAATGGGCAACAGGAAGAGAAGGAATATCTGCTAAGAAAACACGAAACCAATAATGAAAGTGGCAAATGTTCTGTGGTTGGTTTTGATTTGACGTTCCTGGGAAGTAGGCATTCTCAGACACTACCAGGGAGGATTTAAATTGGCACAACTTTATCAACAAGTAACCAAACAAACGAAACTTAAAAGATACAATAGGAAGAAATATATATTTGGTCTCGTCCTTTCCTGGCACGGAACTGCTAAAACCCTTGGGATTTCCTAAGTGATGAGGAAAGGTGTCTTTTGTTATGTTAATGACGTGACTTTTGGAAAGCCCCTAGATCACCTAAGGATGAAGGCTGGTTGCCAGGAAAAACAACCTTGTGATTAGAGAGTTGGAACTTTCAGTCCCACCTTCCAGGGACAGGAGACTGGCTGGAGATTGAGTTCAGTCACTAATGGCCAACGATTTAATCAATCATGGAGATGTAATGAAGCCTCCAAAAAAACCCAAAAGGAAGGGTTCAGGGAGCTTCCAGGTTGGTGGAGGTGCTGGGAAAACATGGAAGCCCCTTCACCTTCCCTATGCATCTCTTCCATCTGGCTGTTCCTGAGTTATATCCTTTTATGATAAACTGGTAATATAGCAAGTAAAATGTTTCTCTGGGTTCTGTGAGTCCCTCTAGCAAATTAATCAAGCCCAAGGAGGGGGTCATGGAAACCTCTGATTTATAACCGGTTGGTCAGAAGCACAGGGGAAAATCTGGACTTGTTATTGGCATCTGAAGTTGGGGGTGGAGGGTGCACAGTTATAGGACCGAGGTCTTAACCCGTGGGATCTGATGATGCAATCTCCAGAGAGAAGGTGTCAGTGGTGAGTTGAATTGGAGGACGCACAGCAGGTGTCAGAGAATTGCTTGGTGGTGTGGGGGGAAATCCCACACATCCAAAGAGGGATTGGAATCAGAATCACAGTGATTGCATACACTTTAGTCCAGTGGTTCAATTTGCACAAACTTACCCTATAAAAGTCATAATGGATATCTGCAAAGATTTATCTACAAGAAAGTTCACACTAGCTTTGTTTAGAAGAGTAAAATACTTTTGTTTATAAGAGTAGAAAACTGGAAACAATATAAATTTCCAACAATAGGGAATCAGTTAAACACATCATCATTCATTGCTATAGGATAGAATACTATGCAACCATTTAAAATGTTGAGTAATTGACTAACAACCCAGAAAAATGTTCACAATGTATTATTAAAGTTTCAAAAATAGTTTAGGAAAGATAATGAGTACATTCAGTGTATATGTGTACATGTACTCACATATACTCAGCCAAAAGACTAAAAGACTATGCACCAAAATAGTAACACATTCAAATGAAAGACTAGGAGAATATGTATCAAAATAGAAGCAGTAGCAAAATTTCTGGTTGGTATACTATGGGTGGTTTTAATTTACTTTTTGCTTCTCTGTCTTTGTAAAAATATTTATAATAAACATGTATAGCTTTTATAATTAAAAACATAATGAAATATAATAATAAATAACAATAAAAATAGTTTAATATAGCAAAAGTGATTTAATATAACAAAATACTCTTTTTAAGTATAAAAAGTAATAGGATCTGGTCATTGAAAGTTCAAAAAGTATTAAAGCATATTAAGGAAAAATTAAGTATTCCATTTCCCAAATTCCTCCAAATCAAATTTTCCCATAGGGAATCACAAATAACTTTGTTATATTATTGTAAACCTTTTCTATCTAAATATACATGTACTTTTAAAAGTAATTGAAGATGTTTTTATTTTAGCTAAAGTAGACTAGGTGAGGGGTCCACAAACTTTTTCTGTAAAGATTAGGATAGTAAATAGTTTCAGGTTTGTGGATGGTCTCTGTTGCCACTACTCAACTCTGCCATTGTAGAGTGAAAGCAGCTATGAATAATATGTAAACGAATGAGCATGGCAATTTTCCAGTAAAACTTTATTTACAAAAACAAGCAGTGAGGCAGGCTTGGCCCATGAGCCATGGTTTTCAGACTCTTGGACTTAGGTAAACAAATAAACAAACCAAAAATGCCAACTTATTAAACATACTGGCCAAAGAATACAGCTTATTTGGTCCCAGTTTCATGTTAACATCAGCTGCAGTTCAAATGTCCATGTCTCTGGGTTGCCACGTAGTACTTCTTCCTTTTTAACATCGGTAATGCTGATGTTCGTTTACACACTGAGTTATTCACCTTCAGCCTGGGCTCCACATCGCCGGTGCCACCCTACCCACACTGCTCACAGGCTACCTGGGTAAGGGCCCCACACCAACCTTCTGAAACCAATCACCTTGGTACCACTCATGGAGCATGTGCTATGCACAGGGCACGGCCCCGCTAATGCAGCCTCATGGTAATCAGGGCCCACATCTTGTTCACCTTTGTATTTCCAGCACTTGGCACACTGTTTAGCAAACATTGATCACTAATTAAAATTGAATAAATGAGTGAGCTATAAGCAAGTAAGGATCCTACCCTCATGTACTGTGGCCTGGTAGTGAAAAAGGCACTGGCATATAGCAGGTGCTCAGTAGACATGAGTCCCCCTAGCATTTGCACATAACAAATTCTATAGCAGTAACTGCTAGTCACAATCATGAGTACTTTAGACAAGTGTTCCTCAAAGTCCATGAATATAAATCACTTGGGCTTTGTATTAAAATGCGGATTTTGATTCAGGAGTTTTGGGGGTAAGGCCTGAGACTCTGCATTTCTAGCAAGTTCCCAGGGATGCCAATTCCACTGGTCCAAATAGCAAGGTTATAGGAGGTTCAAGGCAGAGGTAACGACTGAGCACTGAGGAACTGGGGAAGCTATATGCCTCCCCAAAAGTCTAGGTAATGTGGCCACAGTTCCTTGAGAAGCTTAGTTATGCTAGGTAAGAAAAGAAGCCTATGTCAAGATGGGCCTCACAGGGAACTCCACCTGTACAGTCCTTCATGGGCCAGGATTAGGTCCTCAGTTTTACAGATCTAGAAACTGA
Source organism: Neomonachus schauinslandi (assembly GCF_002201575.2). Classification (NCBI taxonomy): domain Eukaryota; kingdom Metazoa; phylum Chordata; class Mammalia; order Carnivora; family Phocidae; genus Neomonachus; species Neomonachus schauinslandi. The sequence continues at coordinate 55,830,518 of NC_058412.1, forward strand.
ATTTTATTGATCTTTCTGGCATAACTAGATTGCTCTGACCAGAAAGCATGCCAACGGCTTCTACGTTGAAAGAGAAAATAGGCTAAAAATTGGGGCAAGAACTGAGGAAATCAGCCAGGACAGATAAGACTATTCTTTCCTCCTCTTCCAGTCAAAAAAGTCCAGCATTTCAAGTGACCAAAGCTCAAGGGGCAGAGTGAACTCTGGAAGATGAAGCCCAGCATTGCTACCCCAGGGTTCTATTTGGTAGGGATACAGGGACACAATCCTCCTGGTCTAGAAAACCAAGGCTCTTTGGGTAGGTGGATGCATAAGTCAGAGCTCAGGGAGGCCCTCAGAGTTGTTGAGAGAGACGCTAGGTGCAGGTCCCAGAGGAAAGGGAACCAGAAGTGATCCAAAATGCAAGGGACTCAAGCATAGGGCTGGCCAGCAGACTAGCTGCACATGGGAAGCTGTCTCTGATGAGAACAGGCACCCACAGCCCTTGGGACACTCAACACAGACACAGAAGACAAGTTCCAGATGTACACATTAGTGGGGAAGAATCTAACACACTGCCTCCCCACAGGCTCCTGGATTCCAGCCTGGCCTTGATGGAACCCACTGTAGGTAATGATTGCTGCTTGCTGGCGGAGCTATGACTGCCTAGCACTGATACAGAAGCCAGCAGGTAGCACTGAGTTGAATCCTGATCTCCAGATTACTACATAAAATGTGAAAGCCAGTTTATCATGAGAAATGTCATTGTCACTTTTGACAGGCAAGCCTTCAGTACATCCCATTATTGGTGGAGGAAGCTGAGCTCGGATGCAGAGGTTGCTGATGGACCAAGTCCTAGGGATCTGCGTTGTCCTGTCTGAGGTTGTCCTTAGACCTGCCAAGCCCCCAGAACCCCCCACCTAAGCTAGGAATGAGACCCTGAGTCCTAGTTGGCCACCTAGGAAACACTAACTTTACCTGTCTCTCCTAGCCCTAATCACAACCACAAACCCTCTGTTTTCATAACCATTAACAACTCATCTCTTCTTTATTTTCTATCCCCATGTTTTCAGAACATATGTGTTCCCAACTTTCCCGATTATTTTTCCTTGGTTACATTTTGAGCTAGATGACTCCTAATTAAGTGCTCTTTAACTTCACCAATAAAATATACTGGAAGGATAGTAACATCCAGGAAGTTTGGTGTAAGCATGTCCCCCCCTCTCAGTTATTATTTGTAGGCTCTTACTATCATTGTTCAATCGATAAATATTGATTGAGCATTTATTTTATTCCTTACATGACCGTAAGCACAGCAGATCCAAATACCAATAAAATATTCATTTCATTGGTAGGGGTTCCTAGTCCAGAGAGGGAGACAATATGTAAATAAGCATAGATAAAACAGATACCATAGGAGGAATAATGTGGTTTTGTCCAAAGCATGGAGTTCAGGATGGTGCAAATGATGCCACCCAGAGAAGTGAGCAAGGGAGTGAGTCATGGGACAAGCAGCCACTTTGGGGTTGAAGCTGGGAAAATACTGAGCTCATCATTTCTAAGACACACTTTTCACATTTTAACATCTCCAAACTGGAATGTGTCATACCACCACTGGCAGCCAGGTAGGTGGGTAACCATGCCACAGTTGTCATTGTCTGACACCATCAAGCACAATCAGGAAAGTGTTGGCATCAAGACCTGCAGAAGAGGTGTCAGTAGCTTAGAAGAAAATGCCAGAGAGGATAGTAGAGCACTCTTAAGAAATGCGTCAACACCAAGGCACCTGATGGCAGAGAGGATGATGCCATATGGAAAACCAGAATTAAAAAGTGATGGAAGATAAGAGTGTGCTTGTCATGATGAACACTAAGGTATGGAAGTGTGTAATCACTACATTGTACACCTGAGACTAATCTAACACTGAAGGATAACGATATTGGAATTAAGGTTATAAATTTAATTTAAAAAATAAGTAATGAAAGATAAAAATGTTATGCAATTACATAGTGTGATGGTTGCACAACCTTGTGAGTAAACTAAAACCCCCTGAATTATACACTTGTTAAAGGGTGGATCTTCCAGCTCATTTTTCTTTTAAGTGGGGAAAACAACTGGGGAAGATCAGAAACAATCTGGAAGTGGATGGTGGTGATGGTTGCACAAAAATATAAAGGTACTTAGTGTCACTGAATTGTATACTTATAAATGGTTAAAATGGTAGATTTTATGTTATACATATTTTATCACAATAAAAAATGTGGGGGGGAAGATCCCACTATGAAACTCTCCCCCATATATGCACAAAACTATGTGCTGATCAACCTTCACCTCACTAGAGAGTTCTGTGCAAATGGCATCCATATGTGAGGATCTCTGTGTATTACAGCTACAGGTGATTTAAGAGTGAAATGAAGACAGGAAGTTGTGAAATTAATAAAATATAAAGCTAATCATTATTAACTTCCCAAGATAGCAACAAGAGACGTAGAGGTGGATGCCAACTATCTGTTAGGGCAAAATCCTAAAACTCTGGGTTGACCATAGTTGTATGGACCAATAGAACCACCTGCTAGGCTGCCCCCAGCAGGTGCCGAAGGCAGAGCATCTGGCCCTCAGTAGACCCTTTTACCTCCTCTCAAATGACCACACCAGGGGCCGCACACCAGAGGCTAAAAGCCTAGAGGACCAGAGCAGTAACTGTGACAGTGACAAAGACTAGGCTTGCAAAGGACTGGTCCCTGGTCTTCCTTCTAGAAGCAAAAGACCAACTCCCGATTGCTCCCTTCTCCCTGGATCCACATAGCCCATCTCTGGACCATCCTCACAGCCAAGTGCAGACATGGCATCTCATTCCCAGCCTTATAACGGCAGTGCTTCTCGGTCCCGTTTGCACATCCACCTGCCATGAGCTCACTGCCAAACCAAGAGCTACAGTGAGAAGGCACAACACTCGCCACGAAGACCAGATTGCTCAGTGCCCTAAACACTGAAGATAAAACCTTTTTAAATAAATAAGTTAATTAAGATCAGAGCTCTCTGTTTGAAGTGATCTCTGGGTGCTAACTCTTCTCTAGAGACTTTGCTTAGCTTGGTTTTCAAAATTGGCTGAAATGATAGGAAGGTGTGTTGCCAGGCCTCAGTGTCTGACCAGATCCACAAACAACAGTTAGCCTTGGCCCCTAAGCTGTGAACAGTCAGCCTCCTGGGCATCAACCATGGGCTCACCTGCCAGCACCTCTCCAAGGAAAATCTTACCAGGGAACCTGCCCCCAGAAACTACAATCAACAGAGCAGATGACCAAGCTCAGGACCTCCCGAGTTCTTTTGAGGCAATGAAATGTTTAGATTGATTTTTACATTTCACATGTTACTAGAAGGCTATTTACAATTTTTGTTTCTCATGTTGTCCACTAATCTGGCTATACTTTGTTTGTTGATGTGTGACTGAGGTCAGTCAATTTGCCTATCTTACTTCACCCCCTTCTCCGAATCAGTATGATGCCCACTCTTAGAAATATGGGATTTTGACACAGAGACCCCAGATGTCACTGTTTGGAGTTTTATATTTTTTCTTATTAAATTTTTATCTCAATTTTGAATCATCATTCTGACTTATTAAGGTGGTTTTACACCCGGAGCACCTGGGTGGCTCAATTGTTAAGCATCTGCTTTCGGCTCAGGTCATGATCCTAGGGTCCTGGGATCGAGCCCCGCATCAGGCTCCCTGCTCCACGGGAAGCCTGCTTCTCCCTTTCCCACCCCCTTGCTTGTGTTCCCTCTCTCTCTCTGTCAAATAAATAAATAAAATCTTAAAAAAAAAAAAAGGTGGTTTTACACCCAATTTTTTTCCTAATATATTAGCTATCCCTTCTAGCTTTGTGTCATCCAAACAGTTGATCAACATCAGTCTCTTCATCCAAGTCACTAATAAAAATATTAACTGTGATGGTTAAAAAAAAAAGTTATAAAAAAGAGGCAGACTGAATATAAATAAGGAATATTTTAATCAATTTATTTTATTTATATGATTTTTTATGTACACATAAAAGTTATATATGATTTTAAAATGTCTGTCTAAAAGGGTTCTTTTAGTAAGCATAAAAAATCCTAAGTGATAAGAAGTTTATAAGATCATTTAATTAGCAGCATGTTTTTTCTTTTTATTGGTATAAAATAATAGTGTGTCTTGCAGTCCATCATGTCTTCAAGTCACTGAACTCCAGTAGGAGTTTGCCAAGCAGGACATGTGGGGAGGAGCACTCTCAGGAGAGTCTTGCATGTGCAGAAACAGGGACCTGGAAGAGAATGTGACTTACCCACGGGATTGCAAGGTTGGCGTCCATGCAACATGGCAGGAAGGGGCAGATGAGAGTGGGAATACAAGAGAGAACCAGATTTTAAAAGAAAGTGGATCCTGCCCCATGAAATGAGGATCTTATTCAGTAACGAGAGGGGAATTGGGAATTTGTGACCAAAAGAGTAGTGAGCTAACATATGGCACAGCAATGAAGAGATGTTTTTTAAAGACCACTCAGGCTTCTATGTGGGCGATGAATGAAGGAAGCTCAAATCTGCATGCAAACAATGGCACTGGCTTAGGACTGAAATGTGATGGGGATTGAAGTCTAGGCAGTGACAATTACAATGCAGGAAGAATAACTCATTAAAATTGCCAGGAAGAAGTGAACATTAAAAGTGGGAAGTGAGGGTCAGTCAGGTGGAGGTGACTGAAGGTTTCTAGCTAGAGTTAAGAACTGGGTGAGGCCATCCTCACCAGAAGTCAGTGCTCTCTCCCTCTTGAGACCAGACTTGGTTACCCCTTGCCTTAAGACTTGAGAACCCACACTTATTTGGGGCCCACAGGCATCTGTACACTGATTACACAGGGTTGGGGGCACTATTAAGGACCTCAGTCAACTCTTCAAAGCTTCATTTACACGATAGGAATTATCCAGGTGGAAAGAGGGTCTGAGCTCCTCATTTTTGCCCCTCAAACATGGCAATCCGGGCTTTTTAGAAATCTATATTTAGGGTTGACTCTGTCAGGATGGAATTTGAGTCAAGTATTTTCATCATCACTTGTTGCCTTTTTGCTACTCAGTCCTAACGATTCTTTTCCAGTCAAATATGCACCATCTTAAGGTGATCACCATCTTTCTCCAGGGCCCGAAACAGTGCTCAGACTCACATGTGTTGACGTGCAGTGAGGCTGGAAGGGAGGAAAGGGCACAGCAGCTTGCTGACACACACAGTCCATCCTCCAGGAGAATAGGGCTCCTCTCACTTTCAAACCCAATGCCAGTAAGTTTGGAAGGTTTGAGAGGGTTGGAGGCAGAATGGCATCACAATGAACCATTTGGATTTGGAATCTGGGCGACCTATGTCTCTGGTCTGCCACGTATTAGCTGTGTGCCCTTGGGTTGTCAGCTTAATCTCTGAGCCTCAGCTGGTTTGTAAAATAAGGACAGGAATAATACCCACTTCACAAGGGTTCTTGTGAAGATTAAACAAGATAAGATGCTTTGCACAGTGCATGACACATTATAAACACAAAATGATGTGTAGTAAGATGAGAATATCACTGTGGATGACTTGGAGGTGGGTAGTTTGATAAGCTTGTCTATCTCCCCAACAGCAAGTATGCAGCCAGAAAGATAGGGTTAAGCAGTGTTTTTCAGAGTGTGAGCAAAATCCCCATAAGAAATACTTTTTGTATTGTAACCCAAAGCACATAACAGATACATGACTGAAACAAAACAAGTTTTACCAAACAATAATTACTATGTATAGCCTGGGAGGCATTCTGAGACTTGATTCCTCATTAGTCTATTCTGTTTCATTTATTTATTTACTTTTGAAATTTTTCAAACCTACAGAAAAGTGGGTTGCCTGGGTGGCTCAGTCAGTTAAGCGTCTGCCTTTGGCTCAGGTCATTATCTCAGGGTCCTGGGATTGAGTTCCACATTGGGCTCCTTGCTCAGCGGGGAGTCTGCTTCTCCTTCTCCCTCTGCCTCTTCCCCTGGCCCACTCATGCTCTCTTCTCTCTCTCTCTCTCAAATAAATAAAATCTTTTAAAAGAAAAAAACTGACAGGAAAATTGAAAGAATGATACAAAAATGCTCTTTACCTAGAACAGAATTTCCCAACCTCAACACCATTGACATCTCAGACCAGATGATTCTTTGTTGTGGGGACTGTCCTGCACATCGTAGGATGTTCGACAGCATCCCTGGCCTCTACGCACTAGATGCCAATAGCACCCCCCTCAGTTTTGACAACAAAAAATGTCTCCAGATATTGCTAAATGTCCCCTGGTGGGCAAATCCATCCCCCTTCAAGAACCATTGACCTACACTTACCAATAGTTAACATTTTACCCTATTACTTTATCTGCACATATGCTCAGAGACATATTTTTTTGGTTGAACTATTTGAAAGTAATTTACAGACATCATGGCACTGATACTTAAATAGTTCAACGTGCATCTCCTAAGAATGAAGCCATATTATACCCACAAAATTAACATTAACATTAATTCAGAAACATATTTTTCTTTTCTAGATTGAGCTCATGATCCACTTGTATGGGTCATGACCCACAATTTGAAGCTTAAGAAAGAAAGATTCCAAGTGCATATTTACAGGAGTTTCACCAACATATGGCTGTTTTTCCCTCCTTGGCTACCACCCCCCCCCCGCCTCAGGGGACCCAGGAGCTCTCCCAGGCGCCAGCGGTGTGTGCCCTGGCCTGTCTTCCCAGGGTTGGAGGGGCCTGCCGAGCTGGCACATGGTGGCCTGACCACATCACAGGCCCCGGCTTGGGTTCAGGTTCAGGCAAGCCGCCCACCCCTTCCCTGTTTGCTAAGCTCCTTTCCTTTACCTGCACCGGCTCCAGCAAAGTGGTTACAAGTTGGTCCAGAAACGGCCAACAGGCAAGGGCTGAGACGCATGAAAATGTATGAGTCACTGGCCGTCTTTGATTCTCCTGACCTTATAAACCTGGCCTTTGTATCTAGCGTCAGGACCCAAAGAACAGTGAAACTTGGAAACTAATACAACATGCAGAGGGGGAGCTCACTAGCTACCAGAGGCCCCTGCAGAGCCCCCTAGGAGGGAAAGATCTGGAAGATCAGTGAGGAGCAAGAATAAAGAAGAGCTTCTCACACAGGCCCTGAGTAGCACCTTCCATTATCCAGGAAAGGAGGCCCCTTTTGTGCTTGTTCTTGTTTTTGTTTTCTTGTACAAAGGCTTGAAACCTGGGGCGCCTGGATGGCTCAGTCAGTTGAATGGCCAGATTCTTGATTTTGGCTCAGGTCATGATCTCAGGGTCCTGAGATTGAGCACTACATTGGGCTCCACACACACAGTCTGCTTGAAATTCTCTCTCTGTCTCCCTCTGCCCCTTCCCTCCCCCACTCATGTGCACTCTCTCTCTCAAAATAAATAGATAAATCTTAAAAAAAAAAAAAAAGTCTTGGGGCACCTGGGAGGCTCAGTCGTTAAGCGTCTGCCTTCGGCTCAGGTCATGATCCCAGGACCCTGGGATCGGGCCCCGCATCGGGCTCCCTGCTCAGTGGGAAGCCTGCTTCTCTCTCTCCCACTCCTCCTGCTGTGTTCCCTCTTGCCCACTGTGTCTCTCTCTGTCAAATAAATAAATAAAATCTTCAAAAAAAAAAAAAGTCTTGAAACCTGTGTGGGTCAGACTTCCTTGAAAGCCAAGGGTTTCAAGGAAGATTAGAAGTAGGGAAATTAGATCAGCTCTGGTATTTGAAAAGAAAGAATTGACCACAGCCTGAAAAGCCAAGGAAAAACCTTCACTGGAACTGTTAAGTCTAGGTGGCGGTCGCTATGACAACAGCTCATCATGCCAAAGAAGACCCCAGAATAGAGGTTCCACCTCCCCAAGCAAAGAGTGTTGGAGAGACGTGCCACCTGACAGGAAGCAAGAGACAAATGGAGTTCAGCAATGGGGACACAAAGAGAAATGAATTATCCCAGAAATGAAGAAATGCCATCTCCATGGCATCCTGTATGCTGCTCCAATGTGATCAGTCCAAGGGTGAAGAAGACACTTCCAAAGCAGCCATTGTGGCAAGGATGGAGATCTGAAGCAGCCATGGGTGGGAGCGCCACAGATATCCACTGATTGCAAATGGCTTTCACATACTATTATACACACAGTGCCTTTAAGATGTTTCTCACAATCCAAAATTATCTCATTTATTTCATTAGTTTTCTATCAGTCTTCCCCACTGTATTACAGGGACATGAAAGCATTGTCTGTTTTGCTCACCACCATAGCCTCACTTCTGAGAATGATGCCCAGCACATAATAAGCAGCACCCAGAAGACATTGAACAATGAGTGAGTGAGTGGGCATGTGAGCAAGTACACACGGTCTCTTCTCAACTATAATGAGACAGATACATTTCACCCAGCTTAACCGAGGAAGAAAGGAAAGCACAGAGATGTCAGATTCACCCAGCCAATTGATGGTAAGCCTGGGCCTTAAAACCAGAACTCCTGACCCCGATTCTCACACTGTCTAAAATGAAAAAGACAAAAATTGTCCTGATCACTTATTTCTCTCATGCCCTTAGGTCCTACAAATTGTCAGGACTCATAGGTGGCACCATTCTCATAAAGGCATGTCACGGTGAGCCTCAGGCCTGTCTGAGAAGTGATTCCATTTTGTCTTCAACATCCCATGCAACCCTCACATCACCCACAGAGAGGCTGAAGATGCCCATCCAGGAGCTAACACCCAGGTAGATAGTCTTTTACATTCAGAATAGTGCTGCTGGTTGACACTAGAGGAGATAAATTAGATAATATTGAATTCTAAGAGGCCCAGAGGGATAAAGTGACTCAAACAAGGTCACAAGCAAGTTGACTTAGGTAAACTACCTGAATGTGTCATTAAAGGGAAAGCGAAAGAAAGAAAGAAAGAAAGAAAGAGAGGGGAAAAGGGAGGGAGGGAAAGAAGGAAGGAAGAAAGGAAAGAAAGACGGACAGAGAGAGGGAGGGGAAGGGAATGAGAGAAGAGGGCAGGGAGGAAGAAGGAGGAATGGAGGAAGGAAGGATCCCATTTCAGATTAGTATGTGAGAGAAGAAGCATTTAGGGACATTTAGGGACAAGGGGAACTTCCCAGAGCCTCTCCCACTACTGGCACTAGTGATCACTCCCCTGCCTTCCCCCAACCAGCTACAACTTCTTGTCAATTGATCCCACTCCATCTCTTTTAAAAGTACCAGGGATTATGCTGATTTATCATCACAGAACTCAAGCCTCAGATATCACAAGGATGCTGTACAAGAACAAGCTAAAAACAGAACAGAATTCTGTGTCTTCCCTCAAAATTCCTAAAATTGGGCAGTCACATACACACACACACACACACACACACACACACACATGCTTTGCTCCCCCAGCTCCATTCTTGCCACTGCCACCAGCAATTCCCAAAGCCCAGCCCAGAGACTCACCTGCAGACGGGGCTCCCTTGGGATCAAGTGCAACCTAAGGCATCTTTAGTTGAGCCCAGTTCTGCCCTGGGGCACCTGAGCAAACAAAGCAGTGGGGAAGGGCATCCTCTGTTGATGTGGGTTGTCCCCAGGCCCTGGCTGGTGCTTTACAAACAGTATTTAATCTTACCCACAAGCCTGCAAAAATCCCTTTTTTAACAGATGAGGAAATTAAGGCTCAGAAAGACAAGGCACTTTATTGAGAACACAACTAAAAACCTGCCTCTGAAACTCTGCTCTTTTCATTAAACCAAACTCCTAACTTATCATTCTAATTTATTTCAAGCTGAAAACACACAGCTTTCGATTCTCCAAAATAAAATTGACCATATTTACTTTAGGCTGGATAATGAAAAATTTAAAAATTTCATCACAGATAATATTAAAATTGCAAATTAAGATGAAAAAGCCAAGGGCAAATGCTAAGACTTGAATCTCAAGGTAAAGTGGACGCCCATGGACAGAAGACTGAGCACTTCCACATACTCTCAGGAAGAACCAAAAGAGTACTCTTCACCAAATCCTGCAGTAGTCCTGGCTCTCAGGCATCAGGTCCTCTGAGGTTTATAACAACAGCCTCCCCACATCAGGCTGTGGCTACATCAGGCAAAGCATGGCAAAAAGGAGTATGAGAGCCTGACAACGCCTCTTATTACAAACTGGAGAGGATTCAAGATTTCCTCTGTGTGGAAAGAATTCTTAAGCTCCAATGTGCTGTTCTGAGTGGGAGAAGAAAAAGGCACAGGGGAAGGGCAAAGAGTTCTGCAGTTGGATATAACTCAGGGAACGTGCCTGGGGTGGACTCATCCATCAGATGTCTCGCTCATCAAAATAGTTACCAGCCACTGGTCCAAGAGATTCCTAGGGCATAAGGGCAGGACCACCCAGTGGATTTTTTACCCACTAAGTGGTGCCAGAGATTCACTGTGGGGTTAGCAGGGTTGAAAGATGGTCTCATTCTACTGAAAAGCACCCAGAATGCAAGTATATTAAGTTGCAAAGAGAAACTCAACCCCACATGGGCCCCCATCTCTTGTGTTGGCATGATCTGCACTTTTCACTCTCCACACCAGCTACTTGGGAAGCCAAACCCTAACCTGCGGCGACTTTTTTATTTACCATGAGCCATCCATGTCACAAAGACCAGAAACGCTCAAAATCTCTTTGATCAGCACTTTCATTGTAGGAGACAGGTGTGAAACCAAATTGCAGCAGAAGATGGCCTGGTGAACAGGGCATCAGAGCAAAGGTGATTCGATGAATCAAAAGTTTAATGGCCTCACCCTGGGAAGAGCCTGGTTTGGGTTAATCACTCAGAGATGTTTTGCCAAGGAGACTGCCAGCCCTTTTCCCTCCCATTCCTGCAGCTCTATTGAGGCCAGAAATAGTCTATGAGAGTTTAGTGAAATTCCTCTCCCCTGTGCAAAGCAAGGACCACTTGACTGGCGTTTCTCTTCTGCTACGGCTGGCCAATCCTGCTTCAAAGACTACTCTTTCCCCAGATGCATGGATCATTTCTTCAGGTTACTGTCAAGTCCTACAGGCCTGGGCGCCTTCTTTCTCTCTCTAGTAGCTTCTTTATCCCACTCTCATCCAATATCTGTGGCTCCCACAGAGATCATTTAACTTCCTGCGGTCAGGGTTCAGGTTGGCCCTCCAGCTACTGATGAGAGTATTCTCACATAGAAGAAGAATCTGAAGGGGCACCTGGGTGGCTCAGTCGTTAAGTGTCTGCCTTCAGGTCAGGTCATGATCTCAGGGTCCTGGGATCGAGCCCTGCATTGGGCTCCCTGCTCCACAGGAAGCCTTCTTCTCCCTCTACCACTCCCCCTGCTTGCGTTCCCTCTCTCACTGTGTCCCTCTCTGTCAAATAAATAAATAAAATCTTAAAAATAAGAAGAAGAAGAATCTGAAGCAACTTTTGAAAAATGCATTTGGGACTCGATCTGTCCAGATTATCAAAGCAAAGTTTCTGTAGTTTACCACCTTGGTTAGGAAGTTTCTTTAATGAAATTCTTAATTAAGATACAGGTTTGACGGGGCACCTGGGTGGCTCAGTCATTAAGCGTCTGCCTTCAGCTCAGGTCATGATCCCAGGGTCCTGGGATCGAGCCCCGCATCGGGCTCCCTGCTTGGCGGGAAGCCTGCTTCTCCTTCTCCCATTCCCGCTGCTTATGTTCCCTCTCTCGCTGTGTCTTTCTCTGTCAAATAAATAAATAAAATCTTTAAAAAAAAAAAAAAGATGCAGGTTTGGCTACTTCAGAAGAGACTCAAAACAATCATGGTTTAAACAAGATAGAATGTAATTTTTTTTCACACAACATTCTGAATATAGACAATCTAGGGCTGATACCATGGCGCTTTTTGGGACAAGGGCTTTTTGTTGCTCTGCCAACCATAGTCATAGTCTTTATCTGCATGATCTAGGATGTCTCTTGGTAATGTCCACACTCTGTCACGTGGCAGGACAGTAAGTGGCAGAAGTTCAAAGTAAGCTTCCTCCATTTATTTGTTTGTTTATTATTTATTTATTATTTATTTTAAGATTAATTCATTTATTTTAAGGGGGGGAGGGGCAGAGGGAGAGAGAGACTCTCAAGCAAACTCCCCACTGAGTGCGGAGCTCCACCAGGGGCTCCATCCCATGACCCTAATCATCATGACCTGAGCCGAAGTCCAGAGTTGGGCGTACAACCGACTGAGCCACCCAAGTGCCCCAGCTTCCTCCCTTTAAAGACATGACCTGGAAATCACACACATCACTTTTGCTCACCCCATGGCCAGAACTTAGTCTACATCCTAGCTGCAGGGCAGACTGGTCTTGCAGTAGTCTTTAGCTGGGCAGGCTTGTGCCCAGCTGAAAACTCTGTATGTCTATGTAAAAATGGGAGAATTATCTCTGCCCAGCTGCTATTATTTCTCCTTTCCACATCTCCACTTTCCTTTGAAAGCCCCACAGCTCCTTAATGAGAATTAGTATAGCCTCCTGTATAAAATTAAATTACAAATATGCTACTTATGGAGAGCAAAGATGGCAAATGGATTCAGACATGATTTTAATAAATCAAAATTCAACCTCTGTACAGTATCATTCTAAAGTTCAAGACTAGGGGTGTTCTTTAATTAATACCTGGGTGTGGGGAGCGTGTTTGCTTGAGAGATGGTTTCATGTGATGAAGAGTAGTAAGCAGAAAAAGGAGCTTGTGGTTCCACTGGGGAGGGCCCTACATGGGCAGACCAAGGAGATTGCTTTCTCTCTTCATGCTAGATTTCATTTTTTTTTTTTTTTTTTTTTTTTTTTTAAAGATTTTATTTTTATTTATTTGACAGAGAGATAGAGAGAGAGAACAAGTACGCAGAGAGGCAGGCAGAGGGAGAGGGAGAAGCAGGCTCCCCGCCGAGCAGGGAGCCCGATGCGGGGCTCGATCCCAGGACTCTGGGATCATGACCCGAGCCGAAGGCAGCCGCTTAACCGACTGAGCCACCCAGGCGCCCCTAGATTTCATTTTTGTGTACGTGTTCAGGTTTATAGAACTTAATTGTGTTTCTCTGTAAGTAACTGAGGGTACATAGCATTGGGTTTTCATAGACAAAATCTTCAGATCATATTTGTTCCTGAATGAGGGTCAGCTCTATGCTCGGCTATCATGGACCAAAGTCTATAACCTGATTGTCTACTACAAGCCAGCTCCATCATCATACTTCCTCCACCCTCCCCTTATTATCAGTGAAATGTCCTGTCCTGTTTTTAGCTGAAAAAGCAAGCTCTTGAAAAATAAATGAAATGAAAATGAGATATAATTATGTATGGTTGCAACCACAACCACAGGCTTGGTTGGTATAAATGTTGCAATATTTTATTGGTCAGCTTCTGATCCACCACATGAAACATTTTTTTAAAATTTCAAACACTTCTTCCTACCTCTGTTGACTACATAATCATTCAAACTATTGTTCCCAATAGACCAAAAGGTGTGTGTGTGTGTGCACGCGCGTGTGTGCAAACATCCAGCTAGAAGAGAGGGGTTTAATTAACATATCATTGCTTTCTGTTGAGGAAGAGGGGGCATTTATAGTCAGCCACTTTAATATTAGTTCCAGCTCATTTTTCTTAACCAGAACACCTCACTTAATAATTAGCTCAACTCTCTCTGTGGCTTCATATATAAACATACCACATTTCAAAGTACATGAAACAAGAGTAGTAAAGTGTCTGTGCAGTTTAAGGAAACTGAATTCCCAAATTTTATTCTCTGGGCATGACTGGGTTCCAATGGCCTCAGGCGTTCTTTCAACAACAAAAAAATTGTCCCTCCCATTGTAAAATCCATCTAATAAAAATGTTTAACCAAAGAACAGAGAAAACAAGCTCCAGCAGAAAGAAAGAGAGAAAGAGAGGAAGGAAGAAAGGGAGGGAGGGAGGGAAGGAGGGAGGAATAGATGAGGAGATTCCCCACAAACACCAAGCTTGAAGGCTCTCCACGTAAATGCAAAGGTCAGCCTCCCTCCCATAGTAGCTTCTGAAAATATCCGCCTCTCTTTCAAATACAAACTGGGCAGCCTTTCTTTCAAAAACTACTCCTCCACAAATAACACACGTGCTTGGAGTTGGTCAACAAAATTGATCATTTCTGGGTTAGTCAGCCCATATTTGAAGAATCTGCAGACTGGAAAGACCCTGGCGGCAGAAGGGGGGTACTTCTACCCCAAGGAAAGATGGAATCCAAGCCAGGAATTCTTGGCCCCGTTTAATAACACATAGAAACCTGAGAGTGTTGGGAGGGAAAAGAAAACAAACAGCTGAAAAATCGGCTTTTTCTTTCCCCCTCTTTAGACTTTTTTGAGTTACAAAAAATCTCCCAATGTTTTGCAAGGTCTTTAGACCTCGAAACATACCATTTAATAATTTTATGAGCAAATCAACTTGCTTGTCATACAGTAATAAAGTCTTAAACTAACAATGACATTTTGGAGCTGTAAACTCTAAGTTTGTTTTATGTTGTACACATTCAGATTTTCCTAAACTTTACACATCTAGCAATACCTCACATCATTTCTAGTTATGCAACATTCATTCGATAAAAATGGATTGAGTTGCTGCTATGTGCCAGGCACCACGCTAGAGTCTGAGGATAACACAGTGATCTGCCCTCATAAAGCTTACCGCCAAACAGAAAGAGATGGGCTTTAAGCAATCGCAGTATGAAGAATTCAGTTTCTACTGTGATTGATCTCAAATTCCATATCAATTTGAATCTACCTTAATGCAAACATGTCACAGCCGAGGGCTACCTCTCTCATGGAAGTGGCGCCTCCCGCCTCTTGCAGACGGCAAAGGTGTGTAATAAGTGTGCTCGGGCAAGCTTCAATGCCACACCCACTTTCCTCCTCCTTTCATTTCAGGGCAGCTGTCCAACCTCCATCTCTGCCTACAGGCTTTCTCTGCCTGCTGGAGCGTGCTCTACCAGGTCATTAACACCCAGCACTGCCACCAGCAGCGGCCCTCAATCAGTGACTGCCAGAGGTAGTGTCTAAATACCCCCAGCAACCTCACGTCCTGGGAAGCACATGTAGAAGGTGTGTTTTCTGTACTGGTCTCCCCAGTTTCTGAATGAGAGCTAGCTCCCTCTACGCAGAGGTCCACGTTCAGGTAACTTGCTTGGTAAAGCGCCGTTTGTTGGCTGCCTTCCCCTCCCATCTCACTTCCTCACTCTCCTACAGTTGTATCCTAGAATCATCTCCTAAATAATGTACTTGCACTCAAATCCTTGCTCCAGGGACGGCCCCTACGCCATCGCAAAGAGCCCGCCTGATGCATGCTCCTTTATGAAATCAGTCATCACTCAACAGCAGCTACTGAGCCCCGACTGTTTCATTTTTCTGATTTAATTTACTAATTTTCTATCTCTTTAAAGAAAGAAAGGTGGGAATGTCTCCTACACATGGTGAGTTTTTTGAGTCAAGTGTACTGAATTACGTGGCCTTGTTCCTCTGAGCCACCGTGTCCTAGAAGGATGGGAATGGGGTGAAATAGGCCATTGGGGTGCCCTTTCCACAACAGGAAAGGGACAAATAGGTCAGAAAATATCATTTTAGAGTGATACAGGAACAATGACTTTTCATGAAGGTCATGTGGAGTCAGCGTTCTTCATTCCTCTTTGGAACTTGCAAGATCTAACTACATTTCTGTTGTTTGTTTCTACCCAGGGGCATCTACCAAGAAGCCACCAAAGCTCTCTGCTATTTATTTTAGAATGTCTAACTTAGCAAGAGTCAAAAGCAGTTTAATCAATTTAAGTCAGAGAGGGGGATTTAGGAAGGATGCAGGGGAATCTCACAAAACAGCCAAAGCTGTGGAAGAGCAGAGATCCAGTTGGACCTTGGGAACAACAGAAACCCCTCACAACTGGCTCTGCCCCTTTTCTCTGCAAACTGACTTAATACTTCTTTCTCATTAAAGACTGTTTTTCTCCAAGTTTTCTCCAAATTGTTATAGGCAACAGAATCTATATGCTTTAAGGAGAAAGGGATGTTTGAAAGCACTTGGATGTCCTCCAACATTCAGCTGGCATGTACCTACATGGCCTGACCGGTTGCTCGCAGCCACTTCCATTCTGATTGGTCACAGCATCCACTCAGGTGGGGTCAGTGCCTGGCTGTACCACTTCCTAGGTGTCCTGAAAATCACCCTGATGAGCTCACAAAATCACTGTGAATGTGGAGAAACAGGCTTCAGACTGAGCTTCCTAGAGCAACTCCCAGAACCCAGAGAAAGAACTGACCTAATGCAGGAACCACCACCAACTGCAGAGCCACTCTGCTTCTCCCATCCATCAGTGCCATCAGGCTGGAGCCCACTCAGCTGAACTGCTCACTTACATAATTCCCAAAGTCCCATACAGGATTCTCTGGTTGGGTAATCTAGGCCACCATTGTATACCCTTTCTGCAGAGGAAGCTGGTAAATGTAATTTGGTTTGTTTGATTGTGGTTTTTGGAACCTACCTTGAGGTGGCAAGATTCATAAAATATGGCACATCAAAATGTGGAAATATTCACAAGATTTAGGCAGACACACATGACAGGTGTCCATTATAACCCACAAGGCAGGGGGAAAAAGGCCACATATTATATAGCTTATAGCTTCAACCATTGAAGAAAGACTAACCTATCTCCGTTCTAGTCTAACAATTCCAAGAAACAGATCTTTGGCCCAAACCATCAAGCACCCCTCTGAGACAGTTATAGGGCCATGCTTACAGGGCTCCTTCTGAGGGAACCATGTATATATTGGGGGTGGGGGGGAGATAGATGAGGTTACAGCAGCCTGGAAAACAGAGGTTTGAGGTCATTCAAAATAATAAGTAATCACGAGATTAGTTGAATACCATAGAAGGGATCATTGAAGGATTCATATTCAAATTATTTCAGTAAACTGGGTATCAACAAATATGAATGACCAGTTAAAGGTGAACACTGGAGAGTAGCAGTACAAATGAAAAATAAACACATGCAAAGATGCTAATTGTCATTAGTCATTATGGAGATTCAAATTAAAGCCACAAGATTGGCTAAAATTAAAAAGCCAAATATTGATGAGGATGTGGAATAACTGAAACTCTCATGCTTTGCTGGTGGGAGTACAGATACTTTAAAAAATAATATGGTATCCAAACTTCCAGTTATAAAATAAATCAGTCCCAGAGATGAAAAGTACAGCATAGGGAATATAGTCAATAATATTACCATAACTTTTGTGCAATGACAGATGGTAGCTACACTTGTTATGGTGAGCATTTCATAATGTATATAAATGTCAAATCACTGTTATACACCTAAAATTAATCTAATACTATATGTCACCTCTACTTCAATTAAAAAAATAAATTAAAAAAATAAAATAAATTTGGGGGGGGCGGAGCAAGATGGCGGAGTAGACCTGGATTTCGTCTCCTCTCAGGAATTCAGCTGGATAGGGATGAATCTGAACACCTACAAACTCAACAGGAGATCGAAGAAAAGAAGAGCAACAACTCTCTGAACAGAAAAGCGACCACTTTCTGGAAGGTAGGACGTGCGGAGAAGTGAATCCGAGGCGATATTCGGGGGGATAGACGGCGGGGGAGGGGCCTCCGTCGGCCGCTTCTGGCAAGTGAGAGAACCATGGAGCACAAAATCGGAACTTTTAAAAGTCTGCTCCGCTGAGGGACGTCACTCTGGTGGCTAAGCGGGGGGTGGAACCCTCCGGGACAGTGTGGTCTCAGGACCCTCGGGGTCACAGAAAGACCGGGGGTGCCTGAGTGTGGCAGAGCTCCCAGGTAACGGAGCAGGGAAGCTGTCTGCAGAGGCAGAGCCCAGGCGCGGGCTCTCAGCTCGGGGTTGCCATAAACCGTGATCCGCGGCACAGTCGGGCCACTGCTCCTCCAGCAGGGACCCAACAAGCAGCAGATCCGGGGAGACTCACCTTCCTCCCCCCAGGAGGAGCTGCGCGGGAGTGCACCGCAGGGATCTGCTGGGTTTGGAGACCTCACCTGGGGTTGGGTGCCATAGATAGAAACGCGTGGTCACAAGCCAGGTGAGCACGGAGTGTGGCCGGAGACTGGGGAGACGGGAGTGACTGACTGCTTCTCTCTGGGGCGCACTGAGGAGCGGGGCCCGAAGTTCTCGGCTCCTCCGGGGTGGAGATTGGGAGGCCGCCATTTTCACTCTCCGCCTCCAAAGCTGTACGGAAAGCTCGCAGGGAACAAAAGCTCCGGAGAGCAAACCCAAGCAGATTACTTAGCCCGGACAGGGCAAGGGCGGGGCAATTCTGCCTCCGGCAAAGACATTTGGAAACCATGGCAACAAGCCCCTCCCCCAGAAGATCAGCGAGAACAGCCAGCCAAGACCAAGTTTACCGATCAATGAGAACGGCAGAACTCCAGCGCTAGGGGAATACTGCACATACAATTCATGGCTTTTTTACCATGATTCTTTAGTCGTTCAAAGTTAATTTTTTTTTAACTGTCTTTTTTTTTTTAATTTTTCGTTTTCCCTTTTTCAACCAACATCTTATCAATCCCTTTTTTAAAAAACATTTTTATTTTTCATTTTTAGAGTCATATTCTATCCCTTCATAGTAGTTACCCATATTTTTGGCATATATATAAGTTGTTCTCTCTTTAAAATTTTGAGATAGTTTCTTCTAACAGATCAAAATATACCCTAAATCTCTAGTGTATGGTTTTTTCTACTCCCCTGCCTGATCACATCCTCTCCCTTTTTTTTTCTTTTTTCTTTTTTTAAATCCTCTTCTTTCTTTTTCCAAACAACTTCTTATCAATTCCTTTTATAAAATTTTTTATAATTTCCATCTTTACACTCATATTCCATCCCTTCATCATATCAACCCTTATTTTTGTACATATATGTTTTTCTTTCTTTAAAATTTTGGGAGGCACTTTCTTCTAACAGACCAAAATACACCCCAAATCTAGTGTGTGGCACTGATCTATATACCAGCCTGATCGTATCTGATCACATTCTGTTTTTTGTTGTTGTTGTTGTTTTGTTTTGTTTTGTTTTTATCTTTATCTTTTTCTTTTCTTTTTTCTTTTTCTTTTTTCTCTCTTTCCCTTTCTTTTCCCATTGCTTCAGGTCTTTTCTGATTTGTTTAGAGTATATTTTCTGGGGACGTTGTTACTCTGCTAGCATTTTGTTCTCTCATTAATCTATTCTCCTGTGCACAAAATGACAAGACGGAAAAAATCACCTCAACAAAAAGAACAAGAGGTAGTACCGACTGCCAGGGACCTACTCAATACGGACATTAGTACGATGTCAGATCTAGAGTTCAGAATCATCACTTTAAAGATACTAGCTGGGCTTGAAAAAAGCGTGGAAGTTATTAGAGAAACCCTTTCTGGAAAAGTAAAAGAACTAAAATCTAACCAAGTAGAAATCAAAAAGGCTATTAATGAGGTGCAATCAAATATGGGGGCGCTAACTGCTAGGATAAATGAGGCAGAAGAGAGAATCAGTGATATAGAAGACCAAATGATGGAAAATAAAGAAGCTGAGAAAAAGAGAGATAAACAACTACTGGATCACGAGGGCAGAATTCGAGAGATAAGCGATACCATAAGACGAAACAACATTAGAATAATTGGGATCCCAGAAGAAGAAGAAAGAGAGAGGGGCAGAAGGTATAATGGAGCAAATTATAGCAGAGAACTTCCCTAATTTGGGGAAGGAAACAGGCATCAAAATCCAGGAAGCACAGAGAATCCCTCTCAAAATCAATAAAAATAGGTCAACACCCCGACATCTAATAGTAAAACTTACGAGTCTCAGAGACAAAGAGAAAATCCTGAAAGCAGCTCGGGAGAAGAGATATGTAACCTACAGTGGTAGAAACATTAAACTGGCAACAGACCTATCCACAGAGACCTGGCAGGCCAGAAAGGACTGGCAGGATATATTCAGAGCACTAAATGAGAAAAATATGCAGCCAAGAATACTATATCCAGCTAGGCTGTCATTGAAAATTGAAGGAGAGATAAAAAGCTTCCAGGACAAACAAAAACTAAAGGAATTTGCAAACATGAGACCAGCCCTACAAGAAATCTTGAAAGGGGTCCTCTAAGCAAAGAGAGAGCCTAAAAGCAACAGAGACCAGAAAGGAACACAGACAATATACAGTAACAGTCACCTTACAGGCAGTACAATGGCACTAAATTCCTATCTTTCAATAGTTACCCTGAATGTAACTGGGCTAAATGCCCCAATCAAAAGACACAGGCTATCAGATTGGATTAAAAAACAAGACCCGTCGATATGCTGTCTGCAAGAGACTCATTTTAGACCCAAAGACACCCCCAGATTGAAAGTGAGGGGGTGGAAAACCATTTACCATGCTAATGGACACCAAAAGAAAGCTGGGGTGGCAATCCTTATATCAGACAAATTAGATTTTAAACCAAAGACTGTAATAAGAGATGAGGAAGGACACTATATCCTACTGAAAGGGTCTATCCAACCAGAAGATCTAACAATTGTAAATATCTATGCCCCTAACATGGGAGCAGCCAATTATATAAGGCAATTAATAACAAAAGCAAAGAAACACATCGACAACAATACAATAATAGTGGGGGACTTTAACACCCCCCTCACTGAAATGGACAGATCGTCTAAGCAAAAGATCAACAAGGAAATAAAGACTTTAAATGACACACTGGACCAAATGGACTTCACAGACATATTCAGAACATTCCATCCCAAAGCAACGAAATACACATTCTTCTCTAGTCCCCATGGAACATTCTCCAGAATCGATCACATCCTAGGTCATAAATCAGGTCTCAACCGGTACCAAAAGATTGGGATCATTCCCTGCCTATTTTCAGACCACAATGCTTTGAAACTAGAACTCAATCACAAGAGGAAAGTCGGAAAGAACTCAAATACATGGAGGCTAAAGAGCATCCTACTAAAGAATGAATGGGTCAACCAGGAAATTGAAGAAGAATTTAAAAAATACATGGAAACCAATGAAAATGAAAACACAACTATTCAAAATCTTTGGGATGCAGCAAAGGCAGTCCTAAGAGGAAAGTATATAGCAATACAAGCCTTTCTCAAGAAACAAGAAAGGTCTCAAGTACACAACCTAACCCTACACCTAAAGGAGCTGGAGAAAGAACAGCAAATAAAGCCTAAACCCAGCAGGAGAAGAGAAATCATAAAGATCAGAGCAGGAATCAATGAAATAGAAACTAAAAGAACAGTAGAACAGATCAACGAAACTAGGAGCTGGTTCTTTGAAAGAATTAACAAGATTGATAAACCCCTGGCCAGACTTATCAAAAAGAGAAGAGAAATGACCCACATCAACAAAATCATGAATGAAAGAGGAGAGATCACAACCAACACCAAAGAAATACAAACAATTATAAGAACATATTATGAGCAACAATATGCCAGCAAATTCGATAACCTGGAAGAAATGGATGCATTCCTAGAGATGTATCAACTACCAAAACTGAACCAGGAAGAAACAGAAAACCTGAACAGACCTATAACCACTAGGGAAATTGAAGCAGTCATCAAAAATCTCCCAACAAACAAAAGCCCAGGGCCAGATGGCTTCCCAGGGGAATTCTACCAAACATTTCAAGAAGAATTAATACCTATTCTTCTGAAACTGTTCCAAAAAACAGAAATGGAAGGAAAACTTCCAAACTCATTTTATGAGGCCACCATTACCTTGATCCCAAAACCAGACAAAGACCCCATCAAAAAGGAGAACTACAGACCAAATCCCTGAAGAACATGGATGCAAAAATTCTCACCAAAATACTAGCCAATAGGATCCAATAGTACATTAAAAGGATTATTTACCATGACCAAGTGGGATTTATGCCTGGGCTGCAAGGTTGGTTCAACATCCGCAAATCAATCAATGTGACACAATACATTAACAAAAGAAAGAACAGGAATCATATGATCCTCTCAATAGAGGCAGAAAAAGCTTTTGACAAAGTACAGCATCCTTTCTTGATCAAAACTCTTCAGAGTATAGGCATAGAGGGTACATACCTCAATATCATAAAAGCCATCTATGAAAAACCTACAGTGAATATCATTCTCAATAGGGAAAAACTGAGAGCTTTCCTTCTAAGGTCAGGAACGCGGCAGGGATGTCCACTAGCACCACTGCTATTCAACATAGTATTAGAAGTCCTAGCCACAGCAATCAGACAACAAAAAGAAATAAAAGGCATCCAAATCAGCAAAGAAGAAGTCAAACTCTCACTCTTTGCAGATGATATGATGATACTTTATGTGGAAAACCCCAAAGACTCCACCCCAAAACTGCTAAAACTCATACAGGAATTCAGTAAAGTGGCAGGATATAAAATCAATGCACAGAAGTCAGTGGCTTTCCTATACACCAACAACAAGACAGAAGAAAGAGAAATTAAGGAGTCGATCCCATTTACAACTGCACCCAAAACCATAAGATACCTAGGCATAAATCTAACCAAAGAGGCAAAGGATCTGTACTCAGAAAACTATAAAATACTCATGAAAGAAATTGAGGAAGACACAAAGAAATGGAAAAACGTTCCGTGCTCATGGATTGGAAGAACAAATATTGTGAAGATGTCAATGCTACCTAGAGCAATCTACACATTCAATGCAATCCCCATCAAAATACCATCCACTTTTTCCAAAGAAATGGAACAAATAATCCTAAGATTTGTATGGAACCAGAAAAGACCCCGCATAGCCAGAGGAATGTTGAAAAAGAAAAGCAAAGCTGGCGGCATCACAATTCCAGACTTCCAGCTCTACTACAAAGCTGTCATCATCAAGACAGTATGGTACTGGTACAAAAACAGACACATAGATCAATGGAACAGAATAGAGAGCCCAGAAATGGACCCTCAACTCTATGGTCAACTCATCTTCGACAAAGCCGGAAAGAATGTCCAATGGAAAAAAGACAGTCTCTTCAACAAATGGTGTTGGGAAAATTGGACAGCGACATGCAGAAGAATGAAACTGGACCATTTCCTTACACCACACACAAAAATAGACTCCAAATGGTTGAAAGACCTCAGTGTGAGACAGGAGTCCATCAAAATCTTAAAGGAGAACACAGGCAGCAACCTCTTTGACCTCAGCCGCAGCAACTTCTTCCCAGAAACATCGCCAAAGGCAAGGGAAGCAAGGGCAAAAATGAACTATTGGGACTTCATCAAGATAAAAACCTTTTGCAAAGCAAAGGAAACAGTCAACAAAACCAAAAGACAACCGACAGAATGGGAGAAGATATTTGCAAATGACATATCAGATAAAGGGCTAGTATCCAAAATCTACAAAGAACTTATCAAACTCAACACCCAAAGAACAAAGAATCCAATCAAGAAATGGGCAGAAGACATGAACAGACATTTTTCCAAAGAAGACATCCAAATGGCCAACAGACACGTGAAAAAGTGCTCAACATCGCTTGGCATCAGGGAAATCCAAATCAAAACCTCAATGAGATACCACCTCACACCAGTCAGAATGGCTAAAATTAACAAGTCAGGAAACGACAGATGTTGGCGGGGATGCGGAGAAAGGAGAACCCTACTACACTGTTGGTGGGAATGCAAGCTGGTGCAGCCACTCTGGAAAACAGTATGGAGGTTCCTCAAAAAGTTGAAAATAGAGCTACCATATGATCCAGCAATTGCACTACTGGGTATTTACCCCGAATATACAAAAGTAGGAATCCGAAGGGGTACGTGCACCCCGATGTTTATAGCAGCAATGTCCACAATAGCCAAACTGTGGAAAGAGCCAAGATGTCCATTGACAGATGAATGGATAAAGAAGATGGTGGTATATATATATACACTGGAATATTATGCAGCCATCAAAAGGAATGAGATCTTGCCATTTGCAATGACGTGGATGGAACTGGAGGGTATTATGCTGAGCGAAATAAGTCAAACAGAGAAAGACATGTATCATATGACCTCACTGATATGAGGAATTCTTAATTGCAGGAAACAAACTGAGGGTTGCTGGAGTGGGGGGTGGGGTGGGAGGGATGGGGTGACTGGGTGATAGACACTGGGGAGGATATGTGATCTGGTAAGCGCTGTGAATTGTGCAAGACTGTTGAATCTCAAATCTGTACCTCTGAAACAAATAATGCAATATATGTTAAGAAAAAAAAAGAAGAAGAAGGTAGCACGAGGGGAAGAATGAAGGGGGGGAAATCGGAGGGGTAGACAAACCATGAGAGATGATGGACTCTGAAAAACAAACTGAGGGTTCTAGAGGGGAGGGGGGTGGGAGGATGGGTTAGCCTGGTGATGGGTATTGAGGAGGGCGCATTCTGTATGGAGCACTGGGTGTTATGCACATACAATGAATCATGGAACACTACATCTAAAACTAATGATGTAATGTATGGGGATTAACATAAGAATAAAAAAAATAAAAAATAAAAAAATAAATTTTAAAAATGTAAAACAATATGGCTATTCCTCATAAACTTAAATATACATCTACCATGTGGCCTAGCAATTCCCCCCCCAAGAGAAATGAAAGCATATGTCCATACAAAAATATATATGTGAATACGCATAGCGGCTTGACTCATAATAATCGTAACTAGAAAAAGTCCAAATGTCTATCATCTGGTGATGTGATAAACAAATTGTGGTATGCCCATACGATGGAACACTACCCAGCAACAGAAAGGAATGAACTACTGATACATACAAGAACATGAATGAATCTCAAACACATTGTGCCAAATGAAAGAAGCCAGTTCCAAAAGGCTACAAACAGCATCTTTTATATGAGATTCTTTTTAAAAGGCAAAACTATGGTGACAGTGGTGGTCAGAGGACAAGAGGTGAGGGAAGGGGATTGACTACAAATGGGAAAGAAGGAACTTTAGGGGGTGATGCATATGTTCTATACCTTGATTTCAATGGCAGTCATGCAGGTATGTATACTACATGTGTCAAACTCATCAAATTGTGCACCTGAGATGGGTCAATTTTATGTTATGTAAATTATACTTCAATAAAGCTGACAAGAATGAAGAAAAACAAACAAACCAAAAAACTCTACTCATGTTTTCCTGCCCTTCCTGAAGTCCTCCTCATTACTAGTGTAATGTACGCGGTATGAGGTATCCTTTGTTGAGTTGTGTTTTTTTCCAATTGTTATTCCAATCATGACTCCTTCTTGCTAAAATGTCAATTCTCTGAGGGGAGGGAGTTACTGAAAATTGACCTACACCAATTTGGTTACACACAACATTGGTTCTTCTTGGTAGAAACAGTAGCCACTAAAGAAGTTGGGAGGATTCGTGGCCTCCTCACACCCTCCCCATCTCATTACATGATGGGAAACCTCAAACCAAATTCTGCCACATATACACACATTTACTAAAAAACAACTTATTAACAAGTAAACACAAAGCCACTTATAAAGCTTGTTCTATTAGCCCTGCAAAGTCTATCTACCTTTATCCCAAAGTCTCTCTGCCCTTTGAAGTGTTTTGCCCACCACCTCATATGAAAGATTTTATCTAAGAAAGACAAGACAAGACAACATTCCAGAAAAGAGATCCTGTTACCTGTATAGGTGGCATTAGGTAACCAGACATCCTCCTAAACCAATGACTGGATAGAAGACCATTTAAGGGTCAAGAGCCTGTTGCCTGCCCTAAGGGTATGGGCTGCAGGCTGTGCTAGACTCTTCTACCCTGTTTAGGCAAGTGGCCCTGAAACATTTTAGCCCACCACACGCACATCTCAAATATATTCAGTACATCAAACTGAGGCCCACTTTTATTACGCAGGCTACTAGCTATTACTTTCACCAATAAAACCCCTTTGTGACATTCACGATGCTAATTAGTGAAGCATAAAGTACTCAGCAAGGTATGGATTGCGTTAGTGTTTGTGTTTGTAGCAGCTGCCTGAACTTCCTGATTAAAATGAAGCTGGCCACGCCCTGGACTGGGTGTTCTTGGCAAGAGCTGTTACCCTTGGAGTTGGAACTTAAAACAAATAGCATAAACCTATGATTCTCTGTCTATGCTGAACTTTTTGGAATTAAATTATAGACATCTTTCCAAAAACATATCCTCTCTTTTAACTCTTCATAAAGTTTTTTACTTCTAATAGATGCTTAGTAACTGCTAATGACTATAAGCCAAGCAAATTAAGAATGAAGGGGTTTTAAGAAGGAAGGAAGGAAGTCTCTGGCCTCCAGACACTCCTTGTCTTTGAAGGTGTAGACACTCAGCCCTGGGCTATACCTCAGCCTCTAGTGTAGCTTTTTTGAGAAGATTTTGGGGCAGGTGGGTTTTTTAAATATCCAAAAATAAGGAGATGAGGTGGTCTGTGAAAAGGCTAAGTCACTCTGTGTAAATAAAACTGGGGAATTTCTGGAGTGAAAAATGACGGCCAGAGGCTAATTAACAGCCTAAAATTAGTCAGATTAATCTGCAGAAGCAAGGCTCCTCTAGGTCACTGAGTTTGCCATTTCAAGGAAGCTCTACTCCCACACCCATCCCAGTCACCCTCCAAGTCCTTTTTTTCTACAAGACCAGTCCTAGGGGTCATGGAGTTAGAGCCATTGGGGGCCAAACTCAAAGGCACAAAGAAGTGATGGTGTGACTAGACAGGGAGCCAGGCCTCTGATCCTGAGTATCACCCTGCCATCTGCCTTTCTGATCACTTCTAGTTTATCTTTTTATGGCAGCATGGCACAGGCTTTGGAATTCAAGTTGTGGCTTACCACTGTCTATGTCTATGGTCTCAGGTGAATAACTTAGCCTCTATGAACCTCAGGTTCCTCATGTGTAAAAAAAAAAAAAAAAATGAAAACGGGGCACCTGGGTGACACAGTTGGTTAAGTGGCTGACTCTTGATTTTGGCTCAGGTCATGATCACAACGTCCTGGGATCGAGTCTCGTGTCAGGCTCTGCACTCAGCAGGGAGTATGTTTAAGGATTCTCTCTCTCCCTCTCCCTCTGCCCCTCCTCCCCGTGTGCGCGCTCTCTCTCTCATAAATAAATAAATAAATCTTTAAAAAAAAATGAAAACAGGGGTGCCTGGGTGGCTCAGTCGTTAAGCATCTGCCTTTGGCTCAGGTCATGATCCTAGGGTCCTGGGATCGAGCCCTGCATCAGGCTCTCTGCTCAGTGGGAAGCCTGCTTCTCCCTCTCCCACTCCCCATGCTCGTGTTCCTTCTCTCACTGTGTCTCTCTATGTCAAATAAATAAATAAATAATCTTAAAAAAAAAATGAAAACAAAAAATAAGCAAAGCACAGTACCTACCGTAGTGGCCACTCAACATATGTCCTTGCCTGCTACCCATCCCTCTGCTGGTAACAGCACCCATTAATTTTCAGTGGAACAGCTCCTTACTCCTCTTGGCCTACATGGTTCTCATAAAGCCATGGAACCAATTGTCCCAAGGTCAAGATCTGGCCAATGAGCATATTCTATCCTGGCACCATAGCGAACTGTTCAGTTAGGAGTTCATTACCCACTGGGACTCAGTTCTGAGACTTATATTGGAACCATTGGACCTACATTCTCTCTCTCTCTTATGAACTTGAAGCTGATAATAATTGGGCCTATCCCTGCTCAGGTCACCATGTGGAAAGAGGCTGCCTGAGAATGAGCCAAGGCAAGAAAGAAGAGCACCAAATCCTGATGGCTTGAGCATTTGAGAGGAGCTGGGCCTGAAGCAAGGCCCACCCAGGGGCTGGTCAGTTACAGGAGAAATAAATTCCATGTTTGGCTCAAACCAGTTTGAAATGGGTTTTCTATCATCTAAAAACCAAAATACCATCAGGGTGCCTGGGTTGCTTAGTCGGTTGGACAAGAGTGTCCAACTCTTGATTTCAGCCTAAGTCATGATCTTGGGGTCCTGAGATTGACCCTGTGTCTGGCTCCACACTCAGCGTGGAGTCTGCTTATCCCTCTCCCTCTGTTCCTCCTCCTGCCCTTGTGGTCTTCCTCTTTCTTTTCTCTCAACTTAATTAATTTTTTTTAAAAACCAAAAGATCATAGACTCTGAATCCTAATGCCTGAGTTTAAACTGTGGTTCTGTGACTCATTAGCTGTGGGAATATGGGTAGTTTGCTTACTATCTCTGTGCCTCAGTTTCCTCACTAATAAATGGGATGTCAATAGCATCAACATCAAAGGTTATTGTGAGGATAAAATGAGTGACTATACATAAAGCATTTATAACAGTACCTGGCACACTGAAAATATACTATTTTATTATTACATTACCATTTATTGCTATTATATAGTAATGACTACTATTACTATTATTATTATTTTTTTATCTCATAGATTTATAGGGTTTGGGGGAATATGGCCAATGAGTTTGAGTGAAATTAAGAATTGTCCCCTTTGGGTCACCTGTCTGGCTCAGTTGGTGGAGGATGCGACACTTGATCTCAGGGTTGTGAGTTCAAGCCCCATGTTAGGTGTAGAGATTACTTAAATAAGGAAGGAAGGGAGGGAGGGAGGGAGGGAGGGAGGGAGGGAGGGAAGAAAAAAATTCCCTTGGTTAATGCTCACAGAAGGAAGGAGTCTTAAATTTTATCCAGCCCAACCTAAGGCCCAATTAGCCTTATTATCTTTTTTGCTAGACTGATTAGACTGGTAGAGCAAGGTCATGCCATAGATGTATTTAGGCTATATCTTAATAAAACACAGAATTTTGTCAAGACCCTGATGATGTCTATATGGATAAGATTAAGAACTCTGGGTCAAGTTAGGCGTCTTATTTGGCTAACAAATTAAACCAAACCTCAATGAGAAGGTAAAATTAGAGCACAATTTGGAGGAGTGGAGAGCTTTAATCTTGCAAATACCTACAGGAAGGGTTTCCTGGAGACAGGGAACAGCCAGTGCAAAGGTCCTACCAGGCATTTTGAAGGAACCACTAGATTAGAGTCAGTGAGGTGGATATTTGTGGGAGACAAGGTCAGAGAGGCAAAAGGACCAGGTCATGTGGGAGATATATTTGCTCATTTTTTACTCTGTGAGATGGGGACCCAAAGCAGGGTTTTGGGCAGAGGGGTGACATTTGACTTTTGTTTTTAAAGATCACTCCAATTCCTGTATACAAAGTAGACCTTCAGTGAGGAAGGGTAGAAGCAGGGAGGGGACAAGTTCAAGAAGCTATTCAGTATCCAGGTGAGAGATAATGCCCCTCTTAGCATGTTGGCTTTGTTGTCTCAGACCAGCTTTCTCCTAATGAAAAATCTATGTCTGCTGCTGGCTTCAAGGCTTACACCCTCACCGCTTATGACCAGAGGGCAAAGGCCTCCTTCCCTTTCATTCTTAATTCCCTTAAAAATAAGTAAGTAGAACCTAGAGAACGGCATGCACCCACTCTACATTCCACTTGCCATCCTACCACAGGCCTAACACACAGTTGGCCCTCACTGAATGCATTTTGGAAAATAAAGAAATAGCACAAAACACAAAGACCTGCTACTTGATTGATTTTGTGGGATGGATTATAATGCACCATTTACATCCTTTTTCTACTTTATGACCAATGGTCCTATGTTCAAATTTACCAGATGAATTTCACAGGGATGGCCAATGGGTACAAGAAGCATAGGGTCATTCCCCAAAAATTGAATTCCTGGCCTTGTTAACATCATCTTCTCATTGAATTATTCTTTCCTAGACAATGAGAAGAATATACAGTTGGATCTTAGGCAATATATTTTGAATCTCAGGCAATGTTACCATACCAATGAAAGTAGGGAGCCACTTTCAAATATTTTATCAACATTTTTATCCAAAAGAATAAGAACAGATCATCAAGTAAAACATAGAAGAGAACAAGAAAGACATGGAGAAATATGGAGCATTTAAATCAGACCCTGAAAACCAGGAGCCCAAGAATCTGAGCTGTATATATATATATATATATACATATATATATATATACACATATATACATATATATATATGTGTGTGTGTAATATATATATATACACATATATATATATACATATATACACATATATATGTGTGTATGTAATATATATATTGTTTGGCCTGCACAGTAGTGGCCCATTCGCTGATTTTAATTTTTTAAAGTAGTGGCTGATATGTAAAAACTGGGATATTTCATATGAAGTCAGATTTCTTTCTCATTAGAATATTAAACTATGTAGCAATGTTGAGCCACAGTTCTCTCAAGGCCCTGATCAACTGGATTTCCTTTAGCAGGATTTCCATCACTCCCAACACATGTTCTGTTTCTGAAATTTACCATATTTCCCTAATACCCATTTTTAAGAAAATGAAACTAGCAATCTCTAGCTTCAAGTGTATTTTCTGAGACACTATACAAAACAAAATCCAGAATAGTGTTCTAGAACTAACATGGTAAAAAAAATTTCAAACCATGAAAATGCAGAACTTATGAAATAGAATAGGGAAGTTTCAAATTGGGGGCATGTATATTATTGACCAAGGATAAAACAGGCTAATGTGTTCATTTTAGCACATCTCCACAATGGAGGCCTTTAGCCATGCCAAATCACAGAGATAAATTTAGAATCATTCAAAACCGTTAGGATTATTAGTTCCTACATAAGAAAAGCTGAATTGATAAACTCCTGCCTAAGTAAAAATCAGATCTTTGGTCTATGTCTGCTATTCTACACCATAATTGCAAAATTCCTAGTGTGTTTACATCACAGCCAGGAACTGGAGATGACCCAAGCTATGAACCTGAAATTGGAAGGGATCACACTAATTTGTGAAACCCAGTACTGAACTGAAACCCAAACATTATTTTTTTTTCTAAATTGTGGACTCACCCAAAAAGATTCCTATGAAAACCAATAAAATCCAGTTAAACTAATATGAATTATAACTGAACTAATGTTTCCTAAAACAGTTAAACCAGAGCACTAGAATATTATCTGTACCAAACCAGTATTTTGTCTGTTTGTATCTCCTCTGGTAAGTATCTTTAAAGGCCTTCATACTTTTGTCCTGATTACTGTGCATATCAAAACTATAGGAAACATATTTCAGTCAGTTATGAACTCTTTCCAATTCTGAAAGACACTTCTAGTTGCCAACCAAATACCCATTCCATCCTATTTCTTTAACAAAACCCAGATTGAGTCAAGAAGATGATCTACCCAACTTCCTTTTCCTAGCCTCCCTTGGAACCAAGGGTGACCACATGTCTCAGTTTCAAACTATGAGAATTTAATCAGACATTGGAAGGAACTCACAGGATATCTTGTTGCCATGGACCCATTCTACATTCTTCCACCCTGGAATTCAAGCACATAGCTAGAGCACCAATTATAAGACAAATTTCAAGATGGAAGGTACGCGCTAAGATGATAAAACAGAAATCAGGACGTGGAAACACTGTTGATATCCTACAGGTCCATTCCAGCTCTAGACTTCTTTCACATGAGAGTTAAATAACCTTTATTGTGTATGAGCTATAGTTTCAACGGTTTTTCTGGTACACATAGCTAAATCTTAACTTATAAATTAAGTATGCTAACATTATACAAAACAACTCAGTACATCTTTTTATTCAACAAATATTCACTGAATACCTACTATATGTCAAGGATGCATTAAAGATACTGACATATTTCCTACTTTCATGGAACACAGAAGGAAGAAAATTTGGCTAGATGATTAAATCCCAGACTCAGCCTCATTGTTAATTAGTAATGTCTTTGAAATTGGAGAAGCCACCTCCACGTCTCATAAACCTCAGTTTCTTCATATGTAATATGATGAAGTTTGACCGTATTTTTCTCAGGCCATTTCCAGCTCTCCCATTGTATGATTCATTTGGTTTCCACAGAAAGTCAATCATTTTCTCACTACCCAGAGAAACCTAGCTCACTCTCGGTCCCAGAGGACAGTAAATATGATCCTAATTGACCTCCCTCCAACCACAGTTAATAAGACCACGGCTGGACCATCAGATTCTCCCTTCTGAAAATCTGAAATTGGAAGACTTCAACACTGAGTCAAGGTCATGTGGAACGGGGGTCAGAGTAGATGGTGTGGCAAACCAGGATCATGTGTGAGCCAATGTTTGGGGAGCAGAGGCACATGAGGAAGCAGGGAAAGTGGCCTGCATAATGAAGCAGGAACCTGCAAAGGAAGAGCAGACATGAAAATCCAAAGGTACCAAACTGGCAGTCTGACAAGGCAGATCTAGTCTTTAGTCGGATTTTCATCTTCGTATTTTTCTCACAACATTTTAAATAATTTGGATTAGTTGTCAAGATTTTCAAAAGAGGAAGTTTTGCATAAAATTCTGAATTTCTAGCTTCTCTGAATTAGAGGAAGAGCTGACAACATGAGGCCTTCTTATTGCATGGCCACAAGAGACCACAGCAGAGAGGTCTGAAGGTCTCTGTTGTTCCATCTCAGCCTAAGTGGAAGTCTCTGTAAACTGCTTTTAATCTGGTGAGTTATGTCAGCACCTCCTCACCCCCTGTCCTGCACCAGTGCTGTGCATTTGTCTCCTTCATGTCCCCTCCTTGTGGGGCTCTGGTTGGTATGTGAGTTTGAGCCTCTGTTCCAGGCAACGCAGCCTCATGAGAAAATGACCAGCTTAGCCACGATTGTCCAACTTCAGTGTTCCCTGTGTAGCCCCAGCTCAATGGCTCTCCTAAGATATTTATGAGATTTCAGAGCCAGCAGTGAGGAAAGCCATGAAATGGCACAATGACATCTTAGAACCCCCCAAAGGCTCAGAAATTGTCAGAACCAGGTACTTCTGAAGTAGAAGGTTAAGATAGGACTAAAAGGAATATTGATTGAAAACCAGATTAAAAGCAGCTCACAGAGACTTCTACTTAGGCTGAGATGGAATAACAGACACCAGATTTAGCCTCCCACCAGACACAATTCATAAAACAGACAAAATAGATGAAACAATTGTTCTTAAGATGTTGGATATTAGGCAACAAAGTACAGCCATCACTGAGAGACAGGAAATAAAGAAGATGGCTCCATGACTATCCCAGCTTATTGTCTTGAGATAGTTTCTATTTTCACCCAAGATTGGCAGAACGCACATTCTCTTTGATGCCAAAAGATCATTTACCAAAAGAGTCCATATTCTGGGCCATAAAACAAGTCTCAATGAATTTAAAAGGACTTAAGTCAAAGAAAGTATGTTCTGAGACCAAAATGAAATTAAAATAGAAATCCATAAGGAAAACATACCTTAAAAATCCTAAATATTTGAAAACCAAATATTATACCTCTTAACCCATGTGTCAAAGAAGAAATCAAAAGAGACATTAGGAAGTATGTTGAACTGAAGGAAAATGAAAACACAATATATCAGAATTTGTGGGATACAACTGAAGCAGAGCTAAGAAGGAAATCCATAGCACCAAATGCCTAAATTAGGGAAAATAAAAAGAAGAAAGTCTCAAATCAACAACCTCAGCTGCGTTCCAACTTAAGAAATGAGAAAATGAAGAGCAAATGAAACCCAAAGTAAGCAGAAGAAAGGAAATCATAATACCAAAAGTTTAAAGAAATAATACTAATTCTACACACTCTTCCAAAAAATTAAAGAGAAGGGAAGGAAACATATGAAGCCAGCACTCTGTGATACCATGCCAAAGGCACTGTAAGAAAGGAAAACTACACATCAGTGTTCTGTATGAACACAGATGCAAGTTTCTTAAAATTTTAGCAAATTGATTCCAACAATATATAAAAAGAATAATATATTATGACCAAGCAGGCCTTATCCCAGGATTGCAAGGTTGATTTAACATTTGTAGATCAATCAATTTAACTCATGATATTAACACATTACAAAAGAATAATCATGTGACGATCTCGACAGGGGCAAGAAAAGCATTTAACAAAATCTTTCATTTCATTTCAAGTAGGAATAGATGGGAACTTCTGCAACCTGATAAAAAATACCTATGAAAAACCAAAAGCCAACATCACACTTAATGGTGAAAGACTGATCATCTTCCCCCTAACATCAGAAGAAGGAGAGGAGGGGATGTCTGCTTTCATATCTTATACCCAACATTGAACTGGAGGTTCTAGCCAGTGCAATAGGCAGGAAAAAGAAATAAAAGGCATCCATATTGGAAAGGAAGAAGTAAAACTGTCTTTATTTGCAGATGACATGATTGTCCATGTAGAAAATCCTATGCAATCTATATGAACAGCTGCTAGAATTAATAATGAGTTTGGCAAAGTTTCAGTGTATGAGAGCAATGTAAAAAATCAAACTATATTACTACATACCAGCAACAATAGTGAGAAATAGAATTTAAAATATAATACCAGTTAAAATACCATCTAAAAATATGAGATTCTTAGGGATAAAAAAGACAAAAGATGTGCAATGAAAACTACAAAACATCATGGGGAGAAATGAAGGAATACTTAAATAGAGATACACTGTTTTCTTGCATTGGAATATTCAATATTGCTAAGATGTACATTTTCCCCATGATCTTTGGATACAATACAATCCAAGTCAAAATCCCAGCAGGCTTTTTACATTATACATTATATTATACATAAATATGTATACATTATACCTTTATATTTTATATTATATTGTTAACTTTTATATTAACAATATAAATGTATTTTTTTAATTGACAAGCTGATTCTATAATTCATTTAGAAATGCAAAAGACAATGCAACAGTCAATTTGACTTTGAAATTTGGAGAACTTACACTACTTAACTTCAAACTTGTGTATATATATATGGTTATAATAATCAAGACTGTGTGGTATTAAATTCAAGATAGACAAGTAGAACAACAAAATAGAAGAGAGTATCAAAAAAAAGATACTTGCAAAAGTACAAAGGCAATTTGATGGGGAAATCAAAGTCTTTTTGACAAATGGCCCTGGAACAGTTGGATATCCATATACAGAAAACAGAATTTTGACCTACACTTCATACCACATAGAAAAAAATAACTCAAAATAGATCACAGACCTAAATCTAAATAAAACCTAAAAGTATAAACTTTTAGAAGAAAACAGAAGAAAATCTTTGTGACCTTGGGTTAAGCAAAGATTTCTTAGGTACAACACTAAAAGCAAAATCAATAAAAGAAAAAAATTCATAAATTGGACTTCATCAAAATTAAGAACAGTTGCTCTTTGAAATATATTGTTAAGAGAATAAAAAGGCAAGCCACAGACTGAGAGTAAATAAATGCAAGTCACATATTTGATAAAGGATTTGTATCCAAAATATGTGAAGAAATCTTAAAACTCAATAAGAAAACAAAGGAATCAAATTTTTTAAATGGGCAAGAGATTTGAACAAACCATTCACCAAAGAAGATATACAGATGCTAAATAAGCACATGCAAAGATGCTCAACATTTTTAGCCATTAGAAAATGCAAATTAAACCACAATAAGATACTGCTACACACTTACTAGCATGTTTAAAATTTAAATGGCTGACCAAATCATGTGTTGGCAAAGATATTGAACAATCAGAATGTTCTCATTCATTGCTGGTGAGAATGTAAAACGGTGCAACTGCTTTAGAAAACAGTATGACAGTTTCATTCAAAGTCAAACATACACCTACCATGTGGTCCAGCCATTCCACTCCTAGGTATTAACTGAAGAAGGATGAAAAACTCTGGGGGGCACCTGGGGGGCACAGCAGTTTAAGCGGCCAGCTCTTGGTTTTGGATCAGGTCCTGATCTCAGGGTCATGTGATTGAGCCCTGTGGGGGCTCCACGCTCCATGGGGAGTTTGCTTGAGATTCTCTCTCCTTCCCCTTCTACCAATCCCTCTCATGTTCTCACTCTCTCTCTAAAAGAAATAAATCTTTTTTAAAAAAATAAAAAACTATGTCCATACAGCAACTTGCACATGAACATGCATAGCAACTTTATTTGTAATCACCCCAAACTGGACACAATCCAAATGTTCATCAACAAGTGAATGAATAAACAAATTGTGGCATATCCATACAATGAGATACCACTTAGCAATAAAAAGAAATTAACTACTGATACACTCAACAACATGGATGAATCTCGAAATAATTATACTCAGTGAAAAAAGCCAGAACCCCTCTCCACAAAAAAAAAAAAAAAGTATGATTCAATTTATACAAAATTTGAATAGAAAATGCAAAGTGATCTATGGTAACCGATAGCAAATCAGTAGTTGTCTGGGGATGAAGAGGAAAGAGTAGGGCTAGTTAATATGTTCATTATCTTGACTGTGATGATGTTTTCATGGGTATATACATAATTATAAAACTGTACATTGTAAATAAGTGCTATTTATTTTATGACAATTATATCTTAACAAAACAATTTGATCCTTAGGTTCCTAACAGCTCTATGCAACTAGGCAATTGGTTTTCCATAACCTTGCCATTAGACTTAGGTTTCTTCTCTGGAAGAAGTTAACAGAGGGTCTGGGGACTAGAAGACAGCAGGCCCAAAAGACGGCAAGGGAATTCTAAAAAGAAACAAACAGGAAAGTCCACATACTGAAGGCTGAGACTTACAGCCCTCTAGCCCCACTTGGCCCCCAGAACCCTGGCAACCAGGCCTTTGTCTTCCAGGCAGAAGACTTCTCCAGGCAATCTTATTGGCCCAAGAAGAAAAACAAACCTTCTGACATTGGGGGTTCCCTAAAAAACAGTGTAGCCAGATAACCCTACAGTGAATCTCACAACAAACCTCACCTCTGAGATCAGACCTTCTGATTGGCTTTTTAATATCCCACTTTTAAACATGAGCAGACAACTAAAATTAGAATTTGTTCTGAGAACATAAAGGGATAGAAAAGGTGCTTGAATAGGGGGCTAGAGAGCATTATCAGAAAATAGAGAAATTATCATATTCTTTAGGGAGAAATCATTAGAAAATGCCAAAAACTTAAACTGCCCAACAAGTAACAATTTAAGTCCATTATTAGGACATGCAAAGATAAATATTAAAAGAACCAGCTGTGTAAAGTAGAAGCAGTCGTCTCTTGGGAAGGGAAAATAGGGAGGGACAAGGGAATTGCTGTAGCGATAAGAATTGTGTGACCCTTTAAATTATTGCCTATGTAACTTTTGTAAAAATTGTGGGTAAAAATTTTTTTACTTTTTGTAAAAAAAGTGTGAAAGAAAATCAATTAGAGATGAATAAAGCCCTTGAAAAGTCAATGGATAGGATGACACATGCCCCTGTTTGCCAGAGACATTCCCAGTTTTCATCTATTAATAGTGCTTGTTTAGTCCCCAAATGTCTCAGTTTGGCTAACTTTATAATGGATGTGTTGGGCTGACACCTCTTAAACCCACCGATCAACCTTAACATCACCTTAGCATGAGACATGGTGTCCTCCTCCTGTGATCCAATAGGAAATACACAGTACCACCTATGAAATATCCTTGCCAAAAAATAAAAACAGAAAAGAACTTGAATCTAATCAAGTCTCTCATCTGGGTTTCTCAAAATTCACATCTTGGAACATATAGTTCTTTCTCATATGTATAGGATGTTTAGCAACATCCCTGGCCTCTACCCACCCAATGATAACAGCATCACCTAGTTGTGACAACCAAAAAGTCTCCACATATTGCCAAATGTCCTTGAGGTGAACGGGGGTGGGCGATCTCCCCCAGGTTGAGAACCACTGCTCTACAGCTAAGTACCAATTCACAAGAAATGGGATGAAGAAATATGCTAAAGGATACCAGCAGGACACAATCAACCAAATTCAGAATGTGGGAAACTCTAAAGGACAGATGACCCAGCTTTCTCAACAAACATAAAGCATGGGGGATGTACCAGAAGAGGGATTATTACAGTTTAGAAGCCCCTCTTTGGGGCGCCTGGGTGGCTCAGTCGTTAAACATCTGCCTTCAGCTTAGGTCATGATCCCAGGGTCCTGGGATCCAGCCCCGCATCAGGCTCCCTGCTCAGCGGGAAGCCTGCTTCTCCCTCTCCCACTCCCCCTGCTTGTATTCCCTCTCTTGCTGTCTCTCTGTCAGATAAATAAGTAAAATCTTTAAAAAAAAAAAAAAGCCCCTCTTTAAAAATCAACAAATACAACGTCTGGACTTGTTTGGATCCTGATTTAAACCACAAAAAGACATTTTTGATACAACTGGAGAAATTAAGGACATGTTAGTATTATAACACTAAGAAATATTGTTAATTTTATGAGTGTGATAATAGTACTGTGGTTATATTATTTTTTAAGGCTTTGTTGGAGATACATATTGCTGTATGAATAGATAAAGTGGTATGAAGTCTATCTGGTTGCAAAGGGGAAAGGTGGGGAATAGATCAAGAAAGAACATCAGAACACGGGCGCATGGGTGGCCAAGTCAGTCTTTGGCTCAGCTCATGATCCCAGAGTCCTGGGATGAGCCCCGAGTCCATTCGGGCTCCCTGCCCAGCGGTAAGCTGGCAGAGCCTGCTTCTCCCTCTCCCTCTGCCCCACCCCTTATACTCCCTCTACTCTCTCTCAAATAAATAAATAAAATCTTAAAAAAAAAAAAAGGAACGTCAGAACAAGAACAGTTACAGAAATCAAGGGGCGGGTACATGGATATTCATGTACAGCAGTCCCCCCTTATCCAGTGGAAAACGTTTCAAGTCCCCCAGTGAACGCCTAAAACTGCAGGTAGTACTGACCATTAGTCATACATATCTATGATAAAACTTAATTTATAAAATAGGCACGGTAAGAGATTAACAATAAAAACTAATAATAGAATAATTATAACAATATACTGTAATAAAAGTTATGTGAATGTGGTCTCTTTCTCTCTCTCAAAATATCTCCCTATACTATACTCACCCTTCTGCTTCTGACGATGTGAGAGGATAAAATTACCACCTGATGTGATGACGGGACCTGACGTGAATGACGTGCCTGGTGTGAATGACGCACGAGACGTGAATGACGCAGGCACGTGAGGTAGCGTCAAGCTACTACTATTGACCTTCTGGTGACTCGTTAGGAGGCGGATGTGCTTCCCACTGTAGATGAACCGGCTAGCTGAAACCGCCAAAGCGAAGCCGCAGTTGGGCGCGGAGACTACTGCACTTGGCTCTCTACTTTGTGTATGTTAGAAATTTTTCCTAACAAAAACTTAAATGGGGGGCACCTGGGTGGCTCAGTCGTTAAGCGTCTGCCTTTGGCTCAGGTCATGATCTCAGGGTCCTGGGATCGAGCCCCGCATCGGGCTCCCTGCTCTGTGGGAAGCCTGGTTCTCCCTCTCCCACTCCCCCTGCCTGTGTTCCCTCTCTCGCTGTGTCTCTCTCTGTCAAATAAATAAATAAAAAATCTTTAAAAAAAAAATTAATTAAATGGAAGAAATAAAATCCAAGAAATTAATAAAGTATGGCTTAATGGGAAGCACGTGGACTGGGAGTCCTGAGTTATATTCCCTGCTGCTCTGCTAACCGGTCTGGTCATTTTTTTGTTTTTTTAAGATTTTATTTATTTGAGAGAGAGAGCACAAGAGTGGGGGGGCGGTCAGAGGGAGAAGCAGACTCAGGACCCCCCGATGCGGGACTCCACCCTGGGACTAGATCCTGGCACTCCAGGATCATGACCTGAGCTGAAGGCAGTTGCCTAACCAACTGAGCCACCCAGGTGCCCCGGGGTGGGGTCATTTTAAGCAGGGAAGTCATTTCTCTGGCCTGTAGAATCAAGTTTGTGAGTTAACCGATTTCCATGAACCCTTCCAGGTGAGGTTGTCAGTGATTCCGCGACATGACTTGAAAAAGTGAGTTGAATAACAGCCCTGAGGACTCGGCGGTTTCAGAAGTCTGAATTCATGGTGGAGACGCTAGTGGTGAGTTCTGGCCGAGGATTCCCGGATTCCCTCCCGGGCCCCTTGACTAGCTTGGAAGTAGCAAGATGAGCTGCATGGGAACGTTCTGGATTAGCGCCTGCTGAATGAGGCTTGCGTCAAACCCCTCTTTAAGCAGCTGTGGCTGCAGTTTGAGTAACTTGTCAGGGAAGTGTGAATTACAAGTCTATATTACAAAAGCGTTTATTTTCAGCCTTTCCAAAAAACAGAAAGAGGGAAGCATGCATAATAAAGCAACTGACATCTGAGGCGGAAGTTGGCTTTTCCTATCCTCTCCTTTTCCCTTCTAAGTCTCTTCCCTTCTAAGTCTTCCCTTCTAAGTATTTCCCTTCTAACTTCCTATGTGAAGGTTTGGAAAGAAAGAGCAAACAGGGAGAGGGCGGAGGAAACTGGTACCTACCACTGGTCCTGGGGTTGCCGAGCTCAAGTGGCAAAGGAACAACTGAAGTCCCTGTTCTCCCTGAGACCCCCACCAGGCCCTGTTGCAACGAAATGATTTGATTCACATGGGACTGGATGCCCAATGCCACAAAGGAAACCCTTATTAGAGAGAGCTCCCTGAAATGCCCTTGGAAATAGCATCCCAAAGATCTCTCTGCCTTTGCTTTGAAGGATGCAGAAAGCTTGCCCTGCCACCATTTGTAGAGCACCATCCATCGTGAAGGGAAGGGTGAAATCACACCAGTTCCCTCCCCAGTGCCCCATCCTGGGCCCCAACTAAAACCTCAGCTTCTCTCCCTTCAGACAATCACAAGGGCCTCCCAACAGTCTACAGCCTCCAGGGTGGCGTTCCACAAATGCAAATCTGCCCAAGCCACTGAGCCTCCTCTTTAAGATATTTTCACAAGCCCCCATCACTATGGGGATAAAATCCAATGTACAGGACCTCTCTTAGAAGCAATGAGTACTAATGATTTAAAAGCATCCTCAGGAATCTTGGGAGCTGCACGACTTCCCTGGATAAACCTAGAAGGAGCTTCTTTATAATATTCAGAGGCCATGCCTAAGGGCAGAACACAGGAATCCCACCCAGTTAGGCCTGAACCTCTGGCCTCTCCAACTCTGCATCTCTCTAGTCTTCCCGGACCTCTTCTGTTACCCAGGGGCAGCACCCCCCCGCCCCGCCC
Organism: Neomonachus schauinslandi; assembly: GCF_002201575.2. Lineage (NCBI taxonomy): Eukaryota > Metazoa > Chordata > Mammalia > Carnivora > Phocidae > Neomonachus > Neomonachus schauinslandi. The sequence goes on from NC_058412.1 coordinate 55,871,562, forward strand.
TGCAGAGAATGCTGTGGGATGGGTAGCCCCAGATAGTGGATGCCCCAGCCTGAGGCAAGGAGGAGATAGAACAGCCCCAGGAGGGATGGGGCGATATATTCCCAGAGTCTTGTCCACCTGAGTCAGCAGTCAAAGCAGCTCAGCACATAGTGCAGGGTCAGAGGCAAACAAGGATCCTGAAGGGGCAGCAGAAGGGGAGCCAGGTCAATTCGGGAGGTGAAGAATAAGTGCCTGAGGTAGCCTTACCAAAAAAAGGTTCAATTAACACAAGTAGCAGAGGAATAAATTCTCCTGAGAAAATACTTAAACTATTTCAGATTAAGCTACTGTATTAGTTTGGATGCGTTTAATTGTAACAGAATGCTTGACTAACGATGACTTAAGCAATAAAGGCATTTTTATATCTCAGGTAACAAGAAGCTTTAAGCAGAATACTGTCTGCCTTGGAACAGCAAGACAGTGTCAGGATGCTGGACTGATGTCTCTACAGTTCTCCTGGCCTTTCTCTTGTGGTCATAAGATGATAGTCATAGCTCCAAGCATCACATTTTCAAACAATATCACCCAAGACAAACAGGAAGGAGAGAGGCAGAACTCTTCGTCCACTACACTCTGTTATTAGCAAACAAATACTTCCTATAAGTCACCAGCAGACTAAGTCACATACCTACCTGTAGGCAAATCACAGGCAAAGAGGAGTGGTATAACTAGGCTTCGATCATGATTTGATGCCAGGACCTTCCTTCCCTGAGCAAATGCAGCCCTTTGATACCTGAACAAAATGTGAATTATTAGCATGAAAGAATTGGGAGGTAGGGGGGGTGGGAAATGGCTGCTATGAGGCAACCAACAGTGTCTACCACTACTGAGGTCCTCTTTGTCTCCCCCAATTTGAACCACCTCCCACCTCCCCAGTGCAAACCGCTACTATCATTCCAGACTTTAGGTGCATGTACATATATGTACACACAACACACCATATTAGACAATAGACTTGGGGTATTTAATAAACTTATGGTAGTGTATGTGTGTGCGCGTGCGCACATGCACGCGCGCATGTGTGATAAACCTGCCATCCTACTTACGCATCTTTCTGCAATTTGCTTCACCATTCAATAATATGTCTCAGTGATCCATCCATATCAATCCTTATTGGTCTGTTCTATTTTTCAACTGCTGTATAGTGTTCCCTAGTGTGGACATATCACAGTTAATTTAGATACTTCCCTATTGATAGCCTCTTGGTTGTTTTTAGAGTAGCTTCTAAGCACTTCTGTGGATAAATGCACTGGATAGTCTCCATTTTCCCCTCCAGATCTATCTTTCTCTGCTCTGTGTTCAGATTGCTGATCACTATAAATAGCATGAGCTGGCTCTCTTGCTATCTGGCATCTGGTTGGGTGAAGCCTCTGTGAGTGGCAAGAAATCAGAGAATATAAGAGAGAGAAGTTGGAGTGTTATTCCCCTCGCTCACTTCCTGCCAAGTTGCAGGTTGGCAGAGGCTGTGTTCCTCTACCGAGGCCACAGCTCCTGTCCAGGGGATGCCCCACAGCTAAAGCTCTCAGGCGGTTCCAGTATCTGTTATTGTTCCCCTGCTGCTTCAGGCTCAAGGGTGGTAACATTTCTCCCTGCTGTTTACAACCCCTCTCCAGGTGCTGTTTCCCAGATTCTAACTGATTTAGCTAATTACATTCATTTAAAAGAGCAAGAACCATGAAGACCCAAACTTTTCCATGCATGGCTCCATTTGTCCACTAATTTGCCTCGCTTTTCCTCCCAGCATCACCCCTTCCCAGCTTCTACTTTCATCTTCTCTTTATCACTTGGTTTCTGTATAAGCAGCTTCCCAGATGACCCCCACCCTGATCCACCTGGCCCCTGGTCTCTACTCTGCATGTTACCCTATGAGCATACTGGGTCTTCATCCTTACTGATCTGTCCTCGTGTGGGGAACCCACAAGATCTTTAATAGGCTGCTGCTTAATGGGAGCCAGAAAACATTCTCCATTCTCACAAAGCAGGACCAGGAATATGCATGTGGTCCCTAACTACAGGAATGTTCCCCCAAGGACATGACAAGAGCCCAAAGGCCCCCTCTCTCCTCTCTGCGCTCCCTTACACTTCACCTCATGCTTTCTCTCTCTTTTTTTTTAAGATTTATTTATTTTTATGAGAGAGAGTGTGTGTGGTGGGGAAGGGGCAGAGAGAGAGAATCTTCCAGCAGACTCCCCGTTGAGCGTGGAGGCCAACACAGGGCTCCATCTTGTGACCCAGGAGATCATGACCTGAGCCAAAACCAAGAGTTGGATGCTTAAATGACTGAGCCACCCAGGCACCCCTTACCTCATGCTTCCTCTTAAACTCAACATGAAGTTCTTTACTTTAGGCCTTGAGGTGAGTTTAACAATCAGTCAACAATTTTCCAGAGTTCCTAGCAAAGTAGTTAAGGATATGGGCTGTGAAGCCCAATAAATCAAGGTTCAAATTCTGACTGTACCACCCAACAGCTGAGAGACCTCATGCAAGTTATTTAACTTCTCTTGCCTCCATTTCCTCATTGTAAAGTTGAAATTGTAATATTACTTACCTCTTAGAGTTGTTTTAAAGATATATTAGGTATATCTAAATATATATCTCAAAGATCTTAGCATAAAGCCTAGTCCAGGGAGAGCCCTCCACACATGGTATAGATATTATTCACTCAGTACTATATAAGCTGCTGTGGAGGTAAAAGCTATGGTCCTACCCTCAGGGAGCCAACAATCTACACTGGAAGATGAGAAGAACATTCTTAAAATAATGAACAACACAGGTGACCCTATATTTTTGAGGAACAAGTTATATGGTATTAGTTCCAATGCAACAGTATTGGGATGGTTCTTTCACATATCTGATCTTTCATGTTACCTGACAGGTTCTTGAGGGTAAGCACCAGGCATTAATGCCCCTCGCATGTCCAGGGCTTGGCACATAGTAGACATTCAAACAGTCTGTCTAAATACCCAAGGAATGCTTGGATCACATGTTAGAACAAGCACATCATTCCTTACAAAGCACTTTGAAAGTGAAGCATCATTTCATTCCCATAACAATCCTGTGAGATAATTACTGTTATCATCTGAATTTTCCAAAATAAGGAAACTGTGGCTCAAAAAGCTTAGCACTTTGTTTAAGTCCCACAGTCAGTTTATAGTAGGGATGGTCTGAAACCCAAGGCCTTTGACCATAAATATGGAGCCTCCTCCTACAAGGGCCACAGAAACTCATAAGCCAAAAAAAGTCTATTGCTGAAAGTCTTTTTCTGCCTCCAGTATGCTCTCTTTCTAAACCTTTCTCTGCTCTCTTTAGCTGATGCCACCAGTTCCAGATTCTTCCTTTAGCCAAAAGGAATCCAATTCATTAAGATTTCTTTTCAGGGAGGCAGAGACTCTCCTGTTTATCCAATCCCCTATCAGACATATAAATGTATCATATAGTCATTAAACTCTGAAATACATGACACATTCATAACCACACACAAGCTGTTAAAAAGCTCATTACCTCCAGCGGGAGATACTCACCATGCTTACTACTCTGTCCTCACAGGGCCAGGACAGAATGTTAGCTCTCTGGTTAAGGAAAATGTTTTATTTTCCCCAGGAATCCTTCTAAAAGCAGTTGTATTACTGATAAATCCTAGCTTATTTGTATGCTTCTGAATGCATTGGAAGGCAATGTTTTAAAAAAAAAATTTTATCACAAAAAACACTGCACACCCTCTAGGGGAAAAAAGTAAGCAAAATGAAATGTGTAGGGGTGCCTGGGTGGCTCAGTTGGTTAATTGTCTGACTCTTGATTCCAGCTCAGGTCATGATCTCAGGGTCATGATATAGAGCCCCATGTTGGGTTCTAAACTGGCCATGGAGTTGGCTTGATATTCTCTCTCCCTCTCCCTTGGCCTCTCCACCCTGCCCCCCGCCCTTCACCCCATCCCCAACTCATGCGCATGAGCGTGCATACTCTCTCTCTCTCTCAAAAAAAAAATTAAATGTGTAAAGTAAAAAGTGAAAATGCTCAAGAAAATGAGAAGATAAGCCACAGACTGGGAGAAAATTTTTGTGAAAGTCATACCTAATAAAGGACTGTTTTCCAAAATACACAAAGAATGCTTACAACTCAACAATAAGAAAATGAACAACCTGATTTAAAAATGGGCAAAAGACCTGAACAGACACCTTACCAAAGAAGATATACAGATGGAAAATAAGCATATGTCATCAGGGAATTGCAAATTAAAATAGTAATGAGATGCCACTACACACCTATTAGAATGGTCAGATCCAAAATGCTAACAGCACCAAATACTGGCAGGGATTTGGAGCAAAGGAAACTCTCATTTGTTGCTGGTGAGAATGCAAAATGCAAAGACTTTGGAAGACAGTTTGGCAGCTTCCTACAAAACTATACTCTTACCATACAACCCAGCAATTGTGCTCGTTGGTATTTACCCAAATGAGTTGAAAACATGTCCACACAAAAACCTGCAGATGGATGTTTATAGCAGCTTTATTCAAAACTTGGAAGCAAACCAAGATGTCCTTGCCAAAACTTAGAAGCAACCAAGATATCCTTCCAATGTGGGTTCATTGACTGTAACAAATGTAGCTCTCTGGTGGGGGATGTTGATAGTAGAGGAGCCTGGAGAGGGGTGGGGCTGGGGAATATATGGGAAATCTCTGTACCTTCCCTGCAGTTTTGCTGTTAACCTAAAACTGCTCTAAAATTAAAGTCTCCTTTTTCGAAGTGAAAGTTATTTTCCCTCAGCTTCCCATGCCCAATCCCACTCCCTATACGTAATTGTTATCAAATGTTTATTGTATTTTCTTCCAGTCTTTTTTCTCACACACACATAATGTATATGAATATGTAAGACCTTTTTTTTTTTTTTTTTTTTTTTTTTTTTTTAAAGATTTTATTTTATTTATTTGAGAGAGAGAGAATGAGAAACAGAGAGCATGAGAGGGAGGAGGGTCAGAGGGAGAAGCAGAAGCAGACTCCCTGCCGAGCAGGGAGCCCGATGCGGGACTCGATCCTGGGACTCCAGGATCATGACCTGAGCCGAAGGCAGTCGCTTAACCAACTGAGCCACCCAGGCGCCCTGTAAGACCTTTTTTAAAGATCAGCACAAGTTCTGTATAATAGTGGAAATACTTCAAAGTACCCAGTTGTTCAAAATAAGGAATAGTTAAGTAAATTATAAGACACTGTTACCTGAGCACTGCATAATGGAAACTACTTTGGACTGTAAGGTATGTAGAGGAGGAGGAGGAGTGGTAGTGGTAACAGTAGTAGTGGTGGTGGTGCTGGTGGTAACAGTAGCAGGAACAGTAGTCATAGCTGTAGTAGTAGCAGCAGTAGTAAGAATAAAGTAGTAGTAGTAGTTAGAGTAAGGAGTGGTGGAGTAAAGTAGTAGTAGCAGCAGCAGTAGTAACAATGGTCCTAGTTGTCGTAGTATTAGTAGTAGTTAAAGTAGTAGTAGTAGTAGTAGTAGTAGTAGAAGAAGAAGAATCAGACAGAACTGGATTTAAATTCCTGTCTTGCTATTTAAACAATTACTGAACACTTACCTGTACCACTTACCCAAAGGGTTACTAAACCAATTAAATTGAGAGAATGTATGTAAAGTCTTCAGCAAAGTGTCTGGCACCTAAAAGGTGCCCTATCAGCCACAGTCCCTTCTCAAGGGTAGACCCTTTTCTTGGTGATCAAGCCTGGCACAAAGTCAGCAGTAAAATAAATGCTGGCTGAGTTGAACTAGAGTAGAACATTATAACTTTTTTAAATCAATATTTAGAAACACGGTGTGAGGTTTGGGATTTCAAGCAAGACAAGATTTAACAGGGAATGAGAGGCTGACACAACATTGAATGGTCTGTGAGAGTTGAAGTCAGGGAAGCCTACGCTCTCCACAAAGTGGAAGAACCATCACAGGTGATCTCAGCTGATCTCAGTACCAAAGAGGTGATTCCCAGGGGGATGCCAGAAGCTGCAGCAAGACTGCCCATCTGCCCTGGTAATGAGCTTTTCTCTGCGTTGCTGTTATGGCTCTCTGTTGACTCATTGAGAGAGAGAAACCAAACCTGTGAGGAAAAAAAAAAAAAGGGCAGAAAACTAAATTCTGATGGAGGAGAAGGAAGGAGGAAGCTCATGGCTCAACCTATAGAACCCTGTAGGAACATTTTTTTAAATGAAAAAGAGGGGCGCCTGAGTGGCTCAGTTGGTTAAGTGTCTGCCTTCAGCTCAGGTCATGATCCTGGGGTCCTGGGATGGAGCCCTGCGTCAGTCTCCCTGCTCAGCGGGGAGTCTGCTTCTCCTTCTGCCCCTCCCCCTGCTTGTGCTTGCACTTGCTCTCTCTCTGAAATAAGTAAAATCTTTAAATAAATAAATAACAACTTTAGTTTTATATTACAAAAATGTGCCCATTGATGAGGAGAAAATCATCCACAATCTCACCAGCAAGAGAAAGCTCCTGTTAAAACCTTGGTCTTGTTTCCTTGTGAATCTTTTCCTATGCTGCATACATATGTCATATGTATTATCATATGTGTAAAATATATATGTATGTGTGTGTTTTCTATATATGATATCCTCTTCTCATATCAATAAAGAGTCATCCATGACATCAGTTTTAATGGCTGAATAGAATTCCAGTGTCTGACTAAACCATACTTTATGTAACCAGTCACCCATTGTCAGACATTTGGGTCATTTCCAAAATCTTGCTATTATAAACAGAACTGCCAGGAACTTCCTTAGAGCCATGCAGTGAACTTCTGATCCTCTTTCACAGAAGGATGAAAGAGAACAATGGGCTATTTGCGAAAGTCGACTTCAACTCCAAACCACCATCCCCTTTTCCCCACCCCTGGTGATACCCAGTCCTCCGGAGTCCAGCTGGAGAAATCCACGGTCAGGACCTTAGATTCCTGAGGATTTGCCCCACTCCCAGAAAGAGTGCCTGAGCCTTTCTGAATGCGTACAGTTAGATGTGAGGGCCCTGAACCCCGGCCAGCGCTAGCTCAAACTGGGAAGCACATGAAAGAAGTCTTGGCTCACTTTCAATTCCCTCTTCACTGTTTCCTTTCCTCGCACTCTCCAGTCTTCCCAAGAGGCAACTGCCCAGCACCCCAAACCCTTGGGTCCTACTCTCCCATCTGATCTGCGAATTTCTACAGCTGTGACAGCAGCCAGAATGGAAAGGACCACAGCTTCTGGTAATGTATACTCTTCAAGAAGCTCCCTTTAACATCTTGAGCCAACCAACATGCTTTGAACTAAACACTGCAGGGAAGCCAGGGTGGGTAAGACATTATCCCTGCCCTCAGGTGGCTTATAGTCTATAGTCTACTTCAGTTTCCTAGCGCTGCCATTACAAGTGACACAAACTTGGTGCCTTAAAACAACAGAAGTGTATTGTCTCATAGTTCTGGAGGCTACCAGTCAGAAATCAAGGTGTCAGCAGGGCTGTGCTCCCTCGGATGGTTCCAGGGGATATTCCTTTCTTGCCTCTTCTCCATGTCCTTGGTGTTCCTTGGCTTGTGACTGCACCTCTGCAATCTCTGCCTCTGTCTACCCATGGCCTCCTTCTCTGCATCTCTGTGTCTCTGTGTCCAAATTTCCTTTTTTTCAAATTTCCTTCTTCTTATGGGACACCAGTTATACTGGATTTAGGGTCTGCCCTAATTCTGTGTGATCTCATCTTGACTAATTACATCCGCAAAGACCCTAATCCCAAATATGGTCACATTCTGAGGTTCTGGGTGAACACTAATTTCGGGGGGAACCCTACTCACCCCAGTTCATAGATACAATGATATTTTTAAAAAAACAAAACTACAGGCATCAAATTACTATTACAGATTTATTTTTTTTAAGATTTTATTTATTTATTTATTTATTTGAGAGAGCGAGTGAGCAAGAGAGAGAGCAGAGCAAGGGCAAGGGCAGGGGCAGAGGGAGAGGAAGCAGACTCCCCGCTGAGTGGGGAGCCCAATGTGGGGCTCAATCACAGGACCCTAGGATCATGACCTGAGCCGAAGGCAGATGCTTAACTGACTGAGCCACCCAGGTGCCCCCACTATTACAGCTTTAGATGGACCAAGATGGCTAAAATATGGGAGTATGGAGTGCTTAGGGGTGCCCTACAGGCACCTCCAAGTCACCCTGTCTGGTACCTCCTACTCTGGCTATACCTATGAACCAGCCTTGCTTCGAGCCCCCAAGGGACCCTCTAAAACTGCCTGTGGAATAAGGGATACTTCTTGAATTCTCTCCAGCTCTGCTCACAAGCCTGTTTTGTTTTGTTTTGTTTTGTTTGACCATAAGTTCTGGAGACAATTGTAGCAGGGAGAAGACAACGTAATGAAGAACATATAAAGGCGAAACTGCAACACCTTTTTCCCGAATTTGCTGTGCTTTTTGTACATCTGTCCCCTTTTCCTCTGCTATCTCAGGTTTAAAAAGATGAGGAGGTGCCTGAAGCAGCACTAGCCTCTTTGAATCCAGGAGCTTGCTCCGTCCTGCCTCTGTTGTGTACTGCTAACACAGCAGGACCACAGACTCCTGGTGAGACAATTAGCCAGGAGCCTTTCTCCCCAAGACCTTGGACAGCGGTCTCTGCATTTCCAGAGCTGACCTTCAGTCCTACAAGGGCAGGGCCTAGGCTGGGATTTGAGAGCCACCTATCACAACACAGGGCCCCAGGATTCTCTCCAGAGGCATTTGCCCCACAGCTAAATCCTCCCCTTAGGCAACTTTAAGGGTGACTATGTTTCTCCAGCAGCTCATAAGGATGACAGGAATAACTCAAAGCAAGTGTTTCCATGGTTTGTACCCCACTGACAGTCCCTGCATGTTGTCCAGTGGAGACTCTGATCCTGTGCCCAGGCTATCTTCTGTAGGCACCTTTTACTCTTGGCCTGAGAGTTTTGTGTGGAAGTGCAGGAGAGGTCAGCCTTTGGGAGCAACCCTCAAGCAATGAGTAACAGGAGATGGTAGAAAATGCCCCAAATTTCTTGCCCTTGGGAGAAGGGGGCATAACTTTGAGTTTTGCTTCCTGCCGTCTCCCAGAGGTCCCAGCAGGACTGAGCCCCAGTTGCCCCTAGTGGTAACCTGTTCTTTAAAGTATTGTGGACTATGTCTCCTTTCCCCACTCCCCTTCCTGGGCTTCCTGGCATCTCTTCCCCCCCAAACAAACTACTTGCACTCAAATCCATGTCTCCAGGTTGGCTTTGGGCACTCAAGACACACAGTTGCATTAGCATGCATTTCTCTGTTGGGTAATGAGCTCCACACAGACAGCCACCAAATCTTATTCCTCTCAGCACTCACCATTTGGTCCCTGCCATATACATTACCTCATCTCAGTAGAGTCCAGCACTATCATTATTTCCATTTTACAAATTAGGAAAATGAAGCTCAGAGAGCTCAAGTCACTTGTCCAGGGTCATGCAGCCTAGAAGGAGGAGCTGGGATTTGAACCAAGGTGGCCTCTCTCTGTAGCCTACACCATTAATAACTGCCATTAGCAGTGGTATTCAATAAATGTTTGTGGAAGAAACAAAGATGCTAGAAAGCAAGCTGATAAGAATTGGCACAAAGTGTTCATTATTTGGATGCTGGAGATAGGGCTCAAGACCACCTAATTTCTTGAACATATTTAAGACCCAGTGGAGATAGAAGCCATCAGAATGTCTTTCCCCAAATCTTCGTGAGTCTTTTTTCTATTGATTCCAGAAGCATTTAATGATTCCTACTGTGTCCAAGACACTGGACTAGGTCCTGTGCAGGCTACAGAGAAATGTAAAGCAAATTCAAGGAGCTTTTTTGTCTGACATCTTAGTGAGCCTGCAATGAGAGCAGCTGCTCTCCGAGCTTCACTATGTGCAGGGACAACAAGAAAAAAGATCCTGGAAAGTCGCCCAAGAAAGACAAAGACCCAGTGAACAAATTTGGGACAAGGCCAAAAAGAAGACGTGGTCCAAAGGCACAGTTCGGGGCAAGCTCAATGACCTGGTCTTGTTAGACAAAGTGACATATGACAAACTCTGTAAGGAAGTTCCCAACAATAAGCTTATAACCCCAGCTGTTGTCTCTTAGAGACTGAAGATTCGGGGTTCCCTGGCCAGGGCAGCCCTTCAGGAGCTCCTTAGTAAAGGATTCATTGAACCAGTTTCAAGGCACAGAGCTCAAATCATTTACACCAGAAACACCAAGGGTGGAAATGCCCCAGCTGCTGGTGAAGATGCATACACAGGTCCCACCAACTGTACCTTTTGGAAAAACAAAACTTTATTAAATCAAAAATCAATAAAGCAAATTCAAGGAGCTTACAGTCTGCTGGGGGTGAGGGAGACAAAGACAAGGCAGAAGAAGCTGAAAAGATAAATTACAAGAATAGAGCTGCCATCAGACAGAAGTGATGCATAGCCAAGTGAGTTGAACAAAAATGTGCTAGGTTTTCAAAGATGAGGTCTGGGAGCTGGAGCAGACAGACCCAACTGGGAAGAGGCGGAACTTCAAGGACAGGTACTGGATGGCTAGAAGCAGGAACAGGGAGAGAGAATGACATGGCAAAGACACATGAGCAAAGCCACAAAGCAAGGGGATTCCAGACAATGTGCTTCATCATTCTGCCCTGCCCCCTCCTCCAAGTCAAAGCTAACTGGCGAGGAAAAGGTAATGTTTACCAGGAGCAAAACCAAGGTCTAAGAGAGGATTACAGATACATGGTCATTCGCAACTTCTTTTCAAGCTAAGACGTAAAAAAGAATACAAATCACAAACTAAAGAGGTCACCTTTCCTTCAGGTCTAAAGGCTGATTGAATAAGTGTGACCGCCATGACTCCGGCTCCAAAACCTTGGCACCAGAGTACACTGCGTAACAGCCAGTTCTCTCTGTTGTGCTTGGATCACACCGCCTGGAGTCCAGCAGTCACAGACTTTGGGGATTGACGATATTTCCCTGAAGGCTTGGCAACCAAGACCTCATTTACAGCTCCCGTTCTGGGAGAGGATTGCCGCTTTACTCACCTTCAACTTCTCCCCAGTGAGGGAGTGGGCAGGCCAGATTGGCACACAGGAGAAATGGAAAGAGCCCAGCTAAACACTCTGCACAATTTGGTAGAGATCAGGCATGGAAAGCCTTGAAGACTCTGGGCTACCATGGGCAGAACTGGCTCAAAAAGACCTCACCCTTGGTGGCTGTGTTCAGAGCTAAGAGCGCGCACTATCCTTCAACTACCCCCAAATTAACATACACTGCAAACAGCTTCAAGACCTACCACCAAGCCCCAACCAGCAGCTGCCCCCAGGCCTCTTCCAAATAGAAATTCTACAGCCACCATTCTTGCCAGCTCACATGGGGCAACTAGAGCTTCACAGCCATGGCTATAGGAAGACAAAGGCTGGATCCAGGTCCTGGGAGTTTCCAGAGAGCTTTGCCTTTTACTCAGCTAAAACCCAGCTAACACCAGCAGTTGTTGAAATGACACTGTGCAGCCAATGGGCCCGTGTTGGGGCCATATCCGTGGCTTTCCCCATACTCGGCCACAGACCAGGCCTGGGCCAGGGTATTGATGCCCATGGGGCTGCCCTCGCCCACTAGGGGCTGAGAGCAGAAGCATAAATTCTTCCCCATTTCCCCTTCCTCACCTCCTGATGTCCCTGAGATGCATTTCATAAAGCTTATCAAAAGCTTCAATAACACATCCTTTTATTGGCTTTTCCTCCTTCGCTGTTTCACTCTCAAATAAGACGACTCTCATAGAAACATTCAGGAGAACACAGGCTCAAGCACTCAGAAACCTCAAAAGATACGACACTTGGCTTCTGAAAATGAACCCAATGGAGCACAGAAATGAGGGTTTTCTTGATCTTTGAGTATGCTTATGTTGAATATGGAACCAGTCAAGCATTAACTCTGAGAGAAGTTCTCGATACATGCAGCCCAGAGAAGGAGAAAATGATCCCTTCTACCTACACGAGAGAGGCATGGCAGGTGAATTCTTTTCACTACGTCATACTTCATTTTGTCAACTCACTAAAACCCATCTTGTGGGAGAGCCAGTGACTCACCATGTAAAAATGGGAAGAACAGTTTCATTGGAAGTGGGAGGTTTCACACACTGCTTACAAGCACACAATCAGGACACAAAATGAGGTGACGTGGCTTAGCTGATGTCTAAGTACCCTCAACTTGATGCAGAGATTTTAACCAAATATAGCAAGGAGGCTTCCGTTTGAAAAGCTAGCTACCTCTCCCAAAGCAGATGATGGGTAAGAATAAGGGAGGGGACTAGGGAAGTGGAGGAGGATGGGACTGGAGTTAAAATAAACCTGAGAGAAAAGAGCCGACTTCTAAGGAGGAGGGAAAGAAAAACCTCACTTGCACCTTCTCCCATTCGTGTGCCAGTCTGACCATAATCGCTTTCAAAGTGCCATAGGAAACACCTAAAGATGTACATATCATCGGGGGGAAAGGTTGAGTTTTATTTGGGTGTGAGAATTAAGATTACAAATAGTAAAAAAGAGTAGTGTCTAGTTTTTAGACACAGATCAAAAATCATATTTTAAGCTTAAGACTTTAATTGTTATGATTATAACATCATTTTTTTCTATATTAAAAAATGTGAAGACTAGAACAAAAACAATTACTTCTGAGTTTTCTGAAAGGTTATGAATCAAAAATATATACATTTTTTTTCTTCAGGCCCTCACCCCCAAAGGAGAGGCTGTGAACACCTCGAACATCCAGCTCCTGAGCACCTTGGAGCCTGGTTAGAGGCATGAACTATACAAGCCCATTCCATTGCCCAAGAGAAATGAAGACTTAGGTTCACACAAAAACTTGTACACAAATGTTTATGCATGCTTATTTATGATCGCCCCAAACTGGGCACCACCCAAATGCCCTTCAATTAGCAAATGGAAACAAAGTGTGGTACATCCATACAATGTAACAGGGCTCATCAATAAAAAGGAACAAACAACAGATGTATGCAGCAGCAGCAGCAGAAATCTCAAATGAATTTTGCTAAGTGAAAGGAGCCAGTCTCGAAAGGCTATATGATTCCATTTATAGGTCATTCTGGAAAAGGCAAAACAGAAAACAGATCCCTGGATGCCCAGGGTTGCCGGTGAATGGAAGGAGGGGACTGACTACAAATAGGCACAAGGGAATTTTTGAGGATAATGGAACTGCTGTATATGTTGATGTGGCGGTGGTCATATAGCTGTATACATTTGTCAGTGCTCATAGAATTGTACGCCACTTAAAAAAGTGGATTTTACTGTACATAAATTACACCTCAATTAAAAAAAGAAAAAATTAAGAGCTGTGGAGTCCCTGACCGGGGAAAGAACTTCAGCTCTGTTACTTCCTTTTGTGTGACCTTGGACAAGTTACTTACGCTTTCTGAGCCTTGGTTTCCTCACCTGTAGTTGAGGATTTAATAGTGCCTACCTCACAGGTTTGTTACAAGGATTCAACAAGTAAGTCAGTGCCTGACACCCATTCAGCATTAGATCTTATTATGACTATCCAGCTAAGAGTCACAGCATCAGGCCCCTCCCCGGGTGGTCTTAATACCTGTCTGCCCCACACTCCACCACCTGCCCTCAGCCCAGCCTGGATTCCTGGGGAGAAATTGATGCCATCCCTTGAGAACTCTGGGAAGCAATCTGGGCTGAGTTAGAGCTTGGTGTTACTGAAACGTGGCTTTGAGTCCCAACCAATAAACTGGCATCTCTAGGGGTTTTTAAATCTCTCTCCTGCAGCCACCAACTGTGCCCCTCAGCCAAGCCAGTAAGCTCATAAATGCCACACCAGGTGAAAGATGTGTGTTCATTCTCCTGTGCTCCTATAGGGTTGTGATGGATCCATTCTTTATTTCCTGGCACATAGTAGACAGCCAATAAATGAATAGGATGTACCATCCCAGGGCAGCTAGCTTCTGGGCATTGTATTGGACTGTGCTAAACATTGCTTAAATGCAGGTTCTAATTTCTTTCTTTAGATACACGCCCATGTATATATGTGTATAATTCTCCTAGCTAACACTTTCTCATGCATATTAATGACAACCTACTGTCCAACTGAATTGTTTTAAAGATCCCAAGCAGACTTTTCTATAGTTAGGAAGTTTTATGAAACATTCCATTCATTATATTAAGTAACAAGATAAATCCCTTTCTAACAGATTTTCATTGATTAGGAGGAAGTTTGGGGCACGAACCATACATGCACTGTGGGCAGGATTTAATTGCTCATCCGCTCATTAACAGAGGCAATCATGCAACAAGTGTTTACGGAGCACCTCTCCTATGTTAGTGTCTGTGCCAGGGGTGCTGGGGTTCTAGGGAGAGTCACAGACCTCCTTCCCAGCGTCTGCACCTAAGTCTGCACTGTGTCACCATACAGACACCACACCTGTTGGGGCCTTAGTTTTCTCCATGGTAATGGTTAAGGCCATTTCAGACTCATTCCAGAACCAACTATCTATGACTTGGAGGTTGCATTGCAATTTCTGGTAGCAGAGACACATTTTACTGGAACTGATAATGACGTAGCTGACCTGAAGAAGAGGAAGAAGTTAAAGGAATGTCTCAGTGGTAGTGGCTAATTTACAAGTTTCTATTTCTGATTGCTTTGAAACTTCTTATGATGGAATAAAAGATGCACAGCCCCTCAAATGGGGTAGAGAAATGGAGAGAGAGCACACGAAGGCTTCAACTGACATTTGTAATGTTTTCTTCCTTAAAATTAAATTCAATAGGGCTAAATGTAAACTCGGGGTGTTAGGAGTTCATAACCGTGAATTACAATGTACTCTGCATTTTTTCATGTGTTTAAATATTTCTTGATAATTTGTTTCAAGACACACTTCCTAAGTAACAAAAACTGGTGTGAGGAATTTTTTAATCACAGAAAGGGTATTTCTGTACTTACCTGAGTAATCAATCCTTCCTTGGAAATAACACCCTGCTGCCAACCCCCTCTCTCTCTCTGTCTCCCCTCCAACTGCTGTCCGGGATCCCGCCTACCGGCTTGGATGAACAAACGGACTGACTACTTAAATCGTGACAGCTAAAAGCCCCGGGACTTCAGTTCCTTTAAACCCTTCCTACTGGCAGGTGAGCTGCGCCTCGGCACTCCTGCCCACAGTGGTGTGACTCCCTGCTGATGGGGCAGCTCTGAGCTTACTTTGCTCTAGGACAGTGCAGGAGAGAACCAGGCACCCTTGCCAGGTCCTGGAGCAATAAAGACTCTCCATTTCAAAGGAATGCGCGAGGAGCCGGGTGGATCAATCTCACTTCAAAGACTAAAAATAATCCAGTTTTGTAGATTTCTGAGTGGTCTACAGGAAAAGAGGAGGAGAGGGTAGGATCTTTCCATCGGTCCAGCTGAACTTGTGCTGGTCAGGAAAGAGTTAAGCTGGGAGCCTCCATCCCAGGTTCTCTCCAACTTATCACTAGAGCTTACAACTCATCTCTTCCATAATAAAAATGTGATTAGTAGGAACCAGGTGGGGTTCTATCCCTCCATCCCTCTGTTAAGAGGCAAGCCCCAGCAAGTGGAGATGCAAGGCAGCACCCCTGAGCCTGTATTTTCAGCACACCTGAGCCTGGGCATTTGGCCTCTCTGGGCAGAGACCAATCTCTGGAAAGACTGTGGGGGTTGATTAAAAACGCCACCTCTTCCCCTAGATGGTTGCACAACAAAGGAGATAATAGAAAGTGCCGTTAGCCTCCTTGAAAAAATCCAACTGATGTTCCAGGCTACTTACGGTCAGATGCAAGATGCCTCCTTTACCCAAGATGGATTCCTCTCTTCCCTGGGTTTCCTTTCCTCCTGAACTGCAAATTCTCTCAGTAAGACAAGGACTCCTTACTGCACGGGATGCTCCTCCTCCTCTACTCAAATCTGGGTGTTTGTAAACCTGTCTGAATTCTTTCTGCAACAATGACTTCCTTCACGGACAAAGGTTAGAGGCATCCAGGAAGCCCCACTCGGTGGCTGGCACTGGGGAACGTCAGACCTTGACAGAGATTCTTTGCTGGACCAAACTTCAGTCAGGCTCCTGAAACTTCTCCCAGGCCCATCTGTCCACTTCCTTGTAAAACCCCGTTTTAGCAAAACCCCTGCTAAGTCAGTTTGACCAGAAACACGCCCCCACCCCACCCCAGTATTTGCTCACCTCCCTCAGGTTCCTCATCCTCCACTAACCCCAACTGATGTCTGTCTCCCTGGCCAGCCTTCAGCAAGAATCTTGGGACCTGGGGTTAGCCAGATGCCCCCTTACCCCTGATGTTTCCTCTTAGTAACTTTCCACCCACTGACCCCATCCCCCTCCTGGGCTACGAATTCCCGCTTGGCCATGCTGTATTCCGAGTTGAGCCCAATTCCCCCTACTGTACAACCCCACTGCGGTCGTCCTCAATAAAGTCTGCCTTACTGTTTTTAACAAGTGTCATTGAGTTTTTTCGCTTTTTCTTTAATAGCCTCCTCCTGGGTCCCTGGACTGGGCATCCTTCTTGGGAGCAGTAAACAAGGCATGAGGTTCTGCTCCATTGGATCCACAGAGTAAACAAGCCAGTTCCCTACAAACTAGTTGCTCTTCAGTGCAAAGACTTGTGTGTGGAATGTGGCTCCACTAATTCATCCTTCACCACGGAAATCTCACTCAGCAGGGCATGTAGCTGTCACAGAGCCAATTTTTCTTTTCTTGGTGAATATGCACCCTCTCCCCGCCCCTCCACTCCGCATTGGATTTAAAGGTATATCAAGGATCCCTCTCCTCTCAATCCAGGTGTTATTACTTAGTAATAAGTAATAACAGGCCCTCATACACTGCAGAAACTTCAGCTTTTGCAGAGGGACAGATGTAAATAAGGGCAGTCCCATGCAGCTTCCGAAGGACGTAAGAAGGCCAAGAGGTGGACCTGCAAAATTGTTCGGGTCCTGCTCCCTAAAATCCTAAAATGCGTGGGGCGCCTAGGTGGTTCAGTCATTAAGTGTCTGCCTTCAGCTCAGGTCATGATCACAGGGTCCTGGGATGGAGCCCCGCATCGGGCTCTCTGCTTGGTGGGAAGCTTGCTTCTCCCTCTCCCTCTGCCCCTGCTTGTGTTCCCTCTCTCGCTGTGTCTCTCTCTGTCAAATAAATAAATAAAAATCTAAAAAATAATAAAAAATAAATCCTAAAATGCACTTCTTCGAATTACTTGTAAGAAAGAATATAAACAGTTAATGTCTTTTAAGGCATTATTCTCTGCCAGGCCCTGTGCTCAGCCTTTAAAAAGATCATCTCATTTTCTCCCTGCATTTACAGGGGCAGGGACTAAAGCTTTAACAGGGTCATGAAATGTTCCCCTCTCACGCAGCTGGTAAGAGGTGGAGCTGGGATTTGAACTCCGATCTGTCTCACTCCATGTGCAGAGCTCCTAACCCTGATCTCTAGAAGGACCCTTGTTGAGATGCCCAATGGTCTAGTGTGGCAAGTGTACAGAGAATAGACATTGGAAGACACGTTCTTGAGCCTCTTGGCCACCTAACTTTTCGTGTGATTGTGAGGAAGAGTACAGTCTCTCCAGGTGTCAGAGTCACAAAAAGGAAATAATGGTATGAGGTCGGCCTCCTTCACAAGAGTGGTTGGACAGGTTTGACTGCTAATCTCTAGAGGGAGGCAGAAAGGAGATAAGCAAGCTCACAAGAGGAAGTTACCAAGATTCCTCAGCCGTGCCTCTTAGAAAGTATGCCTTCTCCCCACTGAGCTCTCCCTCTCTAGCTGGTATCTGGAACACAGACCCTGCCCCCAGTCTTCCAGGGTTTCAGCAGCTACCAGGGAGTTTGGAAAACAACAAACATAATGGGCCGCTTTTGGCGCCCAGGTCTCAAAGGCTTCATTTACATCTCATGTTTACACAGGATGGTTTAGAGTCTGGCAACTTAGCCATTTTCATTGAAATAGCCCCCAAAGCAGAAGAGAGGTCAATGTCTAGGGCAGGTCCTGAAAAGATCCCATAACAGGCACTAAACTTCTTTGAAGTTTGATCTTCAGTCGTCTCCCCTTATCTGTGGTTTCGGTTCCAGTTACTGCTGTCAGCTGTGGTCGGGAAGCAGCTGATCCTCCTTCTGACAAATAGGCCAGCGCCGCACAACATGCCCGGCGTCATCCCTCTCGCTTCATCTCACACGTAGGCAGTTTATCATCTGCCATCATCACAAAAAGAAGGGTGAGGACAGCACAGTAAGATATCGAGAGAGAGACCACATTTACATAACTTTTATTAGAGTATATTATTACAGTTGTCCTATTTTATCACTGTGAATCTCTTACTGTGCCTGATTTATAAATTAAACTTTATCATAGCTATGTACGTATAGGAAAAAACATCGTGTATATAGGGGTCAGGACTATCTGGGGTTTCAAGCATCCACTGGTGGTCTTAAATAAGGAGATATATGCAAAGTTTTCATTCTAGTCACATCCTGCCCGGTTTTTTTTCCCTTTTTAAAATTTTTTATTTAAATTCAGTTTAATTAACATATAGTGTATTATTAGTTTCAAAAGTAGAGTTTAGTGATTCATCAGTCTTATATAACACCCAGTACTCATTCCATCCCGTGCACTCCTTACTGCCCATCACCCAATTACCCCATCCTCCCACCAACCTCCCCTCCAGCGACCCTCAGTTTGTTTTCTAGAGTTCAGTGTCTCTATGGTTTGCCTCCTCTCAGCATTCATTTTATTTTTCCCTCCCTTCCCCTATGTTCATCTCTTTTGCTTCTTAAATTCCACGTATGAGTGAGATCATATGGTATGTCTTTCTCTGACCAACTTATTTCGCTTAGCATAATACCTTCTAGTTCCCGCCACATCATTGCAAATGCATGCCCATTTATTTTATTTTATTTTTTTTAAAGATTTTATTTATTTATTTGAAAGAGAGAAACAGCATGAGAGGGGAGAGGGCCAGAGGGAGAAGCAGGCTCCCCGCTGAGCCGGGAGCCTGATGTGGGACTCAATCCCAGGATTCCGGGATCATGACCTGAGCTGAAGGCAGTTGCTTAACCAACTGAGCTACCCAGGCACCCCCCATTTATTTGAACAACAACAAAAAAATACTTTGTATTACTTAGTTGCACTACTTATCTTTCCCCCTAAAACCTCACATAATCAATTATAGTTACTTACTGAGCACAGCACTAGTGTTATTGACCTTACCTCACTAAATACTCACAAATACCCTAATGAGAGGGTGCTGTGATCCCGCCCACTCTATAGATGCATAACTAGTCCCTACTTCATTGCTGACAGCACCATGGAGACACGTTTCACCTCCAGCTTCTCCCCACTTGGGTGTTCTAGATGATTGCCCTCCCTTAATTAAGGTCAGATGAAAGAGTCTTTACCATTTTCATCTTTTTAAAATATAAAACTACATAGTAAATATTATGATAAGCATAAATTCCTCAAATTATACGCTTTTCTAAGGCTGACAAGCCCTTCCCACCTTTCTGAAAATACCTAAAACAGAAATTTGCCTTGGGTGTTCCATTATTTCAGATAAAGACCCAGTTTAATGTGGTGATTAAGCTACTTAGACTCAAAGCATGGGCTCAGGAGTTACAAATCCCCACTAAGCCATTTCCCACTGATGTGATCTTGAGCTAATCATTGACTTTCTCAGCTTCAGTTACCCATAAATTGGGGATAATAGGACCTACCCATAGGGTTGTTAGGAGGTTTCAATGAGCTAATACATATACAGCACCTGTCACAAAATAAGTAATTGATAAATGTCAAATGCTTTTCTTGTTAAAGAGATTTAGGGTGGAGATTGCTTTAAGCAACATCTTTTAGTCAGTAATGTCTAAAACCACATTTCTGAGGTTGGGGAAATGTTGTCATTGATTGCAGACTCATCTTCAGATATTAGAGCAGGTATACTGACCTTTGGCTGTGGCAATGTGATCCCTGAGCAATGTCTTGGGTTCTGAGCAAGGGAGGGGGTGTGAGGTCAAGTCTACCGACTCTTGCAAGAGAACTGAATTTCTTTAGGAACCTGAAAGCCACGTGTAAGGGAAGAATGAATCCATGAGAGGACCAGTTAGCTAGCATGGGGCAATCCCTCTGAGACCATGTCAGCAATGAGCCTTGCTGGCTACAGATCAAATGACATCACAGCCACCCTGCCCTGCTGGGAAGCAGCCCTAATCACCCTCAACCCCAGCTGAGCTGGCAGTAGCTGCTCCAACACTGGGCTTCCCCTCCTCCAGCCCCCACATTCTCATCTCTGCAGGATGAATAACTCATGAGAGGGGCCCTGCAGTCTTCACATCTATACATCCCTCCCTGGCACACAGTACATGCTCTGTAAATCTTTCCAGAATGAATTCATGGGAGGCTGTAAAATCCTCTCCCCTCTTCTCTAGGGCATATCTGTGTAACCAGGGCCAGTCCTATGGCCTATACATATATATGTCAAAACACGTGCCTTTCAGCCCTTGCAACCTTCCCATGCCAGAATGGTGGGTATGGCTGCCATTCAGCTAGCTAAATGTCACCTTAAAGAGTCAGGTCATTCAGGCAGATCTTTATATTCTTTGTTTTAACTGCATTAAGTACCTTGGTCTCCCTGGTATCATCTTTCCCAAACATTTAAGCTGGACTATGTAGGCCAATGAAAAAGCTAATCAATTTTATATTGATTCCATTACCTTCGGTTTCTTGATCTAGTAACTAAATTGGAAGAAAGATGTGGAAGGGGGAACCTTTCTATAGCCTTCCAAACCCTGCCTGAAGAGAGGAGTTAGGAGCTGTGGTTCCTCTCCCATGCTCTCATCTGCATGTGTGCTTGTCTCCCCACCCCAATCCTATATATGAAGATGGCAGAGAAGGAACATACCTGGATAAATTTAGTAAGACTTTCTCTCCATGGACCTCATAGGAGGCCCTACCTATAAATAGATTAGTCTGATGTCCTGGCAAGGACCCTAGGTTTATAATCATTGGCTCTACTTCTTGCTGGCTGTGACATTTTGGATAATCACTTAACCTCCCGAGGCCTCAATGTTTTATTTATAAAATCAAGAGCAGCCTAGGATGTTTTTAATGTTCTCTGTGACCCTAAAAGCTAGATAGCTCTATATAAACATGAGGAATAATTAGTGTCCTTGGAAAATGCCTTCCTTCCGCACAACATGAGCTGGTAGAGGTTCTGAGACCAAATGTCCCTTGGGAAAGAAAAAGGAGTGCTTGCAGATCACATTCAGAACAAAAGAGAGGCTGCACAACCCCAGATGTATCTTATTTAGGCAGAATATCTCCCAGAACCTTTGTGGAGACATGTGACTCTGAAAGTTGCCTCCCCATGGGAATGAATGGGAATTGTCCTGTAGACATAGCAATGGAAGCTTTGGCTTGAACTACTAATATATTAACTGATACATTACCTGGCCCTTTTAGAGGACAAATTATGTCAAAAATTGCCTAAAGAACCAATAGTACAACCTGTGCTCTGTTGTCCAGGGTTATTTTGGGTCTTATAAACCGTAAGCAATTAAAAAAAAAATCAATGCTCTCAACAACTGAAAATCAATCAAGTTACTTAAGATCTCCCCCAATATATATAGCCACTGACTGGCTGTCCAGGAGTCTGGCTGTAGCACTTTGGGTCTTGTGCAGACACCGAACTACTTAGCCAGCAGACAAAAATACAGGGAGCTCCAATCTTCCAATCAAGAGACCATTAAAGTGTAGATCATAAATCTCTGGTTCTGCCACAGTTCACCAAGGACAACGTCTGGCAATCTTCCAGCCTTGCTAAAAGGTAGCTCTGTGAAGCTGGGTCCTATTTTTCTCCTCTCGCTCTTAGTTGTATCCTAAGATTGGGGTGCACAAGTATCCTCAGGGACCTTTTGTTTTCTTATCAGAAAGAGAATCTCTTTTCCCCAAAGGTACCTGGGAGGATTTTACCAGTTTAGTGCTTCAACCTCAGTGTTAATCCTGAGAATGTTTTATCTCCAGGCTCTCTCTGCCTTTGGCCATGATCGGGCTCCTGAAGTTGCCCCTGTCGTGATTTACCTTCCTGGCTCCCGCAGCTTCACAGGGTTGAGGTCACTTCCTTCTAAGTTCTGGAGCCAGAGACCTAAGAACTGAATTTTCAGTCAGGGCCCTAAGTAAGAGATGACTGTTTAAATGATTAGCCCAGACAGTAGAAATATAAACATGAGGCTTGTTATACATCTGCTAGTGTTTCATGTAGTAATATGCCAGGCATAAAAAATCTAGCCCATTCACAAGTGGGTCAATCCATTTAAAAAATTGCTGCCTAGGCAACAAAAGCTGAATTTGAGTCTCAACAATGAAATTAATTTCATAAATATTTGAATTCTATATGAAACCTAAGTTCAAAGAGAAATCACGTTAATAAGAGTCCCTTTCTTAATGCTGTGAAAGTTTTCTGTTCGTTATATTTCATATAATTTCTGACTAATGCAACAATACATTAGTATTACTTTTAACTGACTTTACTGTTTCGAACCACTGAAAAGCATTTTAAAATTTTTAATAATTTGTTTAAAACACTGACTCGGGGCACCTGGGTGGCTCAGTCATTTAAGCGTCTGACTCTTGATTTCAGCTCAGGTCGTGATCTCAGGGTCTTGAGATTCACCCCTGCCCCAGGCTCCCCACTCAGCAGGGAGTTTGAGATTCTCTCTCCCCCTCTTCTCCTGCCAATCTCTCTAAAATAAATAAATAAATCTTTTTAAAAACTAAATTAAATTAAAAAAAAAAAAAAACACTGACTAGGCCAAGCTGGTAATGTGGAAATGTGTTCTAGTGGGTGAGAAAGGGGAGGAAAGAGAGCAGAGGGGAGCAAGTTGAGAATTAAGCTGGGTGCATCTGCTATGGCTGCCATATAGGGTGATTGAGGAATAGTTGGCAAAGCTCTGTGGGTTGAAGAATATCTGCACAAAGCATGCAGATACTTGTCTATCTATCTATCTATCTATCTCTCTCTCTATCTATCTATCTATCTACCTATCCATAGAGAGAAGGAAATGGTAGAGATACAATGGTAAAGGTAATCTAACCTCTCTGTACCTTAGTCTCTTCATCTGTAAAATGGGGATAGTAATAGTACCTACCTAAGAGGACAATTGTAAGGGTTAAATGAATTAATAATCTATGTAAGTCACTTTGAAGAAGCATATAGTAAACATTACATGTGTTCCTACTATTTTAAGTTTATTTAAATTTGGAGATCAACTTGAGAGGATATTTCATTCATTTGTAGTCAATGGAGTGACAACATGATGAGAAATCGGAGATGTTCAGAAGGTGGTAGATTTACAAGGTCATTTGGTCAATTAGTTGCCCTAGAAAAATATATTGACGTCTTAAGGGATCCCAGTACATCATTCCTTGGTGAGCCAGAAATTGGTCTTGGCGGACACCATCCACAAGCTTATGTTCTGGCATGGTGCCCACATCTTTGTCCCTACACAGTCAACACCCCAGAGAGCAGTGAATCAATGTCCTTATCCAGGCCAACCAACCCAGTTAGGAGCCATGTTAGGAATAATTTAAAAAAAAAACAAGAACAATCTGATGGAGGAGAGCTGCAAATAGAACTGTTAACCTTGACAGACATCCAGAGTGAGTTCTGTGGCTGGAGGCCATCACTCCATCTGTATGATAAGTCACTGAAAAAAGTTCACCATTTTCAGTTCTTTAAAGATGAATGCCTATCAGCCCCAGTGGCCCCAAATGTGTGCAGAAGCCCAAGTCCCCGACTTCCCCTCTTGGCCAAGATGCCCCTTCTAAAAGTCATCTGAGGAAGTCACTTAACCACTCAGTTTCCTTATCTTGGAAAAGAAGAGAAGATTCAGTGCTTTAGTTCCTACGCGTCTCCATAGGGAGTTGATGGTAGCTGGGTAACTAACAGTCCTATTTAAGGTGTCCAGTGTTACAGAGACTAGCAAACTATGCCTGATTCATTCACTTTGGATTCATTGATGTTTTGGGAATTTAAGTAACTAGATAATGTGGAGGGTGGGCATCAGGTCTAGCCCTGTCTTTCATACCTCTGGCAATCTGGAGGTTTAAAAAGAAGGGAAAATCATGAACATATCCTTCCTAAAAGATGCTCTTCTCAAATATTACTGCTATCTTCTCATTTATGGACCTATTCATGGCATATTCTTGCTCATATACTGAAATATTCCATTTACTCTACTCGTGCACAGTAAGTAATTAGTGATGCTGCCACTGGAATCAGCCCTACTGGGAAACTATTGTAAGCCAAATCTTTCAAATTGTGAAGTCTCTGGGTGTGTTAAGAGGCACCCACCAATGCCTTCTTTACCATTCCAATTGGATGAGAGGTTAGCCAGAATGAGAGGATTTAAAGCAACTAAAATTAAAGCTAGAGAGGAACAGAACCGGAATCATCTTAGTGTCTGCTTTTTGGCTTTATTTACTTCCTGTTTGATCAAACAATGCTCAGGTTGACAGTGATTATGACTTTGTCATGCATCAGAGTCACCTGGAGAGCTTGTTAAAATATGCATTGCTGGACCCACCCTCATAATTTTGGATTCAGTAGGACAAATGAGGGACCCTGAAAATTGGCCTGTTTCCCGTAGATTCACAGGAGGTGCTGATCCTGCTGGTCCAGGGATCACACTTAGAGAAACACTGGGTTGAAAGGTATATTCTTGCAGGTGAAAATCTTATGTTCTGTGTCTATTTAGGGTGAACAGCTGTCTTGGTCTTCCTGGAATTGAAGGGTTTCCTAGGATGCAGTACTTTTCAGTGTTAAATTGGGATAGCCCTGAGCAAACCCGGTTTTTGATCATCCTAAGAATAGAAGAGATGGTGACATCCCTAATCTTTTTACAGTTTGGACTAATTCAGCAGGCTACCTAGTTAGTTAAGAATTTACTAAGTCCCAGAGACTACATATGGGTACATTAGACACATTAAAACAAATTAAAAAGCACAGTTGCAGTTCTTGTCCTCAAAGAATTTCCAGTCTGAGTTAGTCCTTCAGTCATTTATTCATTTGCTGATCAACACATTTTTATTGACTGCCTACCTATGCTAAGCATCGGGGGTGGGGGTGCATCAGTGAATAAGACAGACATGGACTGTGCCCTCGTGGAGCTGCTGGCTAATTGGGAAGACCTTGAACCTGGGTGAACAAAGATGAAATGGAAATAATTCTCACCCTGAAGTGGAATATGGGACTCATTTGTGTTAATGTCCTAAGACTTTACAAAAGGAAACCATATGTTACAATGATCAAAATCACATCACCAGAATCTTGTGAAAAGTCCTGATTATGATCTCACATTCCCTGTTTTTGCATGTGGAGGGTAGGCCATGAAGCTAGAGGCCAGGAGAACTGAGGCTTAGCTCTGGTTTGGCTACAAACTTCTCTTTGACCTTGAAGGACTCATCAATGTCTTTGTTCCTCATTTTCCTCACACTATCACTGTAAGGATCAACTGCGATATTACTATGGAAACACTTTCAATATCAGCAAACTAATTTATCTGGAAGACAATTTATACGTAAAGAGACCACACAATTCTAACACCACAAATTCCCTGCTGCACCTAAAGTGTTCAAATAGAACAATTTCCATGACCTGTAGTTCTTTTATGGAAACATTTTGGAAATAAAGAGCCTAGGTGAGTACAAGTTTTTCATTTTAGAGGATGGAACTTCCATAATTTAGAAATTCCCAAGGACAAATGGAAAATTCTTTGAAGACCAGGGGTTTAAATTTGTGCCACTCCATTTGAATTCAAATTTCTAATACCAGAGACTCTAACAAATACCTAAGTATCATTTGGGAAAAAAAGACACATCTATTGTCACCTTTATTTTTTCATCTTAAAAAAAGAGTCCTCTTAATAAAGTTGAAAGATTTTTTTTTTAAGTTTTTTTAAGTCTTCCCTTTTTTTCCTCTGGGTATATGTATGTACAAACATCCTAGGGACACAAGGTGTCTATCTGAATCACCTCATCCCTTGCTTACCAACAATTTAGTTGTTCCCATAGTCCTTAGATTAAGGATCAAATAACCCAAGGCTAATGATTCTCAATCCTGGCTGCTTTACCTGGGGAACTTAAAAAATAAAACAAAACAAAAAACCTATATCTGGTCCCTCCTCCTCCAACTGAATTAGAATTTTTGTGAGTAGGGCCTGGGTACTAAATTCTGTAAAAGCCACATGGTCTGGTTGCCTCTACAGTCTCATCTGCCTGTGCCCTCTCTTCCCTGGTTCTACTCAGCCTCACTGGATACAGTCCAGGGCTTTCACACATGCTGTTCCCCTCTTAGCTTCAGCATTCGTCCCCTGACCAAATTGCTCCAATGTATAGTCTCCTAGCGCCAGAGCCTGGCCTCCTTAGCATGTGTCACAGTTGCATTGTACATTCATTTGTAAGATCCTTGGATTAATATCCACCTCCCCCATGGGCTCTGAGTTCCTTGAGATCAGAGGCCCATTGGTTTCTATTTACTGTTGTGTCTTTCCCAGCTCCAGTGAAGGGCCTGACAAATAAGAGGTACTCAATATTTATATTAAATGCAGGAAACAAATGACAGGATGGGATATGATCCAATATTTTGTGTCACAGGTTTTAAGAGATCAGAAAAATATATGTTTTAACAGATGTTGGCGAGGATGAAGAGAAAGGGGAACCCTGTTACAGTGTTGGTGGGAATGCAAACTGGTGCAGCCACTCTGGAAAACAGTATGGAGGTTCCTCAAAAAGTTAAAAATAGAGCTACCCTATGACCCAGCAATTGCACTGCTAGGCATTTATCCAAAGGATACAAACATAGTGATTCAAAGGGGCACATGCACTCCAATGTTTATAGCAGCAATGTCCACAATAGCCAAACTCTGAGAAGAGCCCAGATGTCCATCAACCAATGAATGGATAAAGAAGATGTGGCATACACACACACACACACACACACACACACACACACACACATATATAATGGAATACTACTCAGCCATCATCAAAAAAATGAAATCTTACCATTGGCAACAACGTGGATGGAACTAGAGGGTATTATGCTAAGTGAAATAAGTCAGTCAGAGAAAGACATACCATATGATCTCACTGATATGTGGAATTTAGGAAACAAAACATGAACATAGGGGAAGGGAGGGAAAAATAAAACAAGATGAAGTCAGAGAGGGAGACAAACCATAAGAAACTCTTAATCATAGAAAACAAACTGAGGGTTGCTGGAGAGGGGCGATGGGGTAACTGGGTGATGGGCTTTCAGGAGGACACGTGATATAATGAACAATGGGTATTATATGCAACTGATAAATCACTAAACTCTACCTCTGAAACTAATAATACAGGATATGTTAACTAATCTATTTTTTTAAGATTTTATTTATTTGAGAGAGATAATGAAGAGGGAGCATGAGCAGGTGGGGGGGCAGGGAGAGGGAGAGGCAGACCCCCAGTTGAGCAGGGAGCCCGACTTGGGACTTGATCCCAGGACCCTGAGATCATGACCTGAGCTGAAGGCAGATGCTTAACCGACTGAGCCACCCAGGTGCCCCAATTAATTGATTTTAAATAAAATTTAAAAAAATCTTTTAAGTTTCTTAAACACCCTGTGTAAATCTAAGGAAGTATTGTCACAAAGCATTGAACCCCACTTAATCATTGCTACAGCTCCCCCAGCCAAGCTTCAAAGACAAGCATCATTTGGAAAATAAAATTACAGAACTAATATAACGAGCCATATCCTGTTGAGAGTTATTTTGAGAGGTGCCTACAAAAGGAGGGTTGTATGCTGCCTTTTCTGCGCCTGGATGGGGGTCCACAATCTGAGGCCTCCCCTCAGGGGAGGGGGCCTGAGGGGGAAAGGGCCTCCCCTTTCAGAACATACCAGAGAGGTATGTTCTGAAAGAAGAGAGTCCACATGATAAGCGCACTGCAAAGCCTGATTCTGCTCTCATCCCACTTCCATGGAGGCCTGTCAGTCGGTCAGTCAGTTCACCTATAACATCTCTCCCTAAATCCAGAAATGCACATCAACCATGATTTGGGTTCACACATTTGTAGCTTGAAATATAAGAAAGCCTGAGTATGCCAGAGACATCCCTTTTTTAAGCCTCTGGAAGAAAAAAAAAAAAAGGCAAAACTGGTCATCTCCAGCAAAGAAGTTTCCAGACTGCACTGAAATGCACAGGAGATAAATTTCATTTACAAAACAAAGAATGGTCTGTGTTGGGTGTCGTAGGTCTGGGCTGTAGGTTCCAGATTCTAGATGCATATAAAGTGGTGCATTCAGGATATTTGTATTTGGCGGGGGGGGGGGAAAAAGGATATTTGTATTTGAAAGACTGGAGGCAAATAACAAAAGTAATGACAAATTTTAAAGTTATCAATTAACTCCAGTTCTCTTTTCTCTGTCCTCACCACTAAAAGGCCCCTGCTCTGTGGTCTGTGGCGCTAAAGTGTGGATTACAGAGCACATTGCCTTTCTTCATCTTCCAGCCTGGCACAAAGGCCCCTGAGAAGTGGGGAGGTCCTGGGTGCCCCAATTGTTATCACGGAGTGAAAAACCAGCTGTGTTTCCTAGGCCCAGAGCTACACAGAACTGTGATTGGCTCTAGCATCCTGCTGCTCCCTTCCAGAAAGCCTCTCCATCTTCCTAGCCAGCCACAAGGGTCCCAGGGTCTTGTGCAGCCACTGGGAATACCCAGGGACCAAACTCAGGCTCCAACTCCAGGAGCCCCATCTCCCTTCAAACATTAAAGGGAGATAATTCTTACTCTGCAGGGATGTTTGGAGGGCTCCATAAAAATGTCAAATTCCAATCAGTGTCCAATAAATGTTAATTCCTAGTAAGTACTCTGTCAACACTAGTTATTGAGGATGGCATTTCAAGCACAGCTGTAGACAAGGTGGGATTCCTGGGCAGTTGCTTTCTTCCCCAAGTCTAAGCCAAGTGCCCACTCACCAGGTGGCCTCATGCTCATAGGGAGGAAGAACAATCTGCTTTGTTTGGAGTGACAGGTGCATGGCTCCAGATTGAATGAGATGGCCTCCCGCCTTTTAACAAGGAGAAAGTACGTGCCAGAAGAAATGCATTTTCTTTTCTTTTTTTTCAATATTTTACTTATTTATTTGACAGAGAAGACAGAGATTACAAGCAGGGGGAACAGCAGAGGGAGAAGCAGGCTCCCCACTGAGCAGGAAGCCTGACACGAGGCTCAATCCCAGGACCCCGGGATCATGACCCGAGCCAAAGGCAGAAAGCCAACCAACTGAGCCACCCAGGTGCCCCAAGAAATGCATTTTCACTTGTATTATTGCCTTGAGAGAAAAGGAGAGGCGGGGGGATCCTCTGACCTACAGGTGCCTTTCTCTTTTAGTCAAAGGGAATTTGAAAGGGACCTTGGAAGCCACTTCCTGACCCTCATCACAGCATTGAGACGTAGTATTTGTATCCCACTTTATACAGAGCAGAGTTCTTATACCTTCTTTCCCTCTTTTTTTTTTAAAGATTTTATTTATTTATTTGAGAGAGAGAATGAGAGGGAGGAGGGTCAGAGGGAGAAACAGACTCCCTGCCGAGCAGGGAGCCCGATGCGGGACTCGATCCCGGGACTCCAGGATCATGACCTGAGCCGAAGGCAGTCGCCTAACCAACTGAGCCACCCAGGCGCCCCCTTCTTTCCCTCTTTTTGTTTGCTTGGAGCAGAGAAGCCATACCACATAAAGGAGAAGTCACTAAAAGGAAATGGGAGGCTGGAGTGCTAGTCCTAGCATTCTCTCCTCCTCCTGTAGGCCTCAGTCTCCTCATCCATAAAGTGCAGGAGACGCAGTAAATGCTCTCTGAGAGTCCTTCTAAGAACAAAAGAAAAAAAATCCAAGACTGGAAAACTTTACAGAAAGAGAAATTAAGGCATTGAGGCACAGAACAATTATGTGGCTGGCACCCTGTTCGGTGACCGAGCCATCACAAACTTAGCAAGTTCCAGAATGAACACTCGATCGTCCCCGCACACAAACCTGCTACAGCCACAGCCTTCCATGTTCCAATCGGATGCAGACCCAGCCTTCCGGTTGCTCAGCTTGAAAACCTTGGAGTCACCCCCGATGGCTTTATTTCTCTCTTCCTTACATTCAGTGCATCCACAGAGCCTGCTGACTCTGCGTTCCAACCATGTCTGACTCTGAGCACTGCGGCCCACTCTGATCTCCTGTCTGTGAAATTGAGAAGCAATGGGAAGCAGGAAGGCTCAGGCTGCCACCTCTTGGAGCCCTGTTTGCCCCACCTATAAAATAACCATACTTATGACTTTGTTTTCCTCTTGGAGTCGTGTCTTTTCCTTGTTGATTTTGTAGGAGTTCACTGTACATTTTATTTATTTATTTTTATGGTTTTTCTTTTTGCAGTTTTATTGTATTTCCTCTTAATTGGCTTTTAAAAAATTTTAAGTAGGTTCCATGCTCGGCCCAAACTCTGAACCCTGAAATCAAGACCGTAACTGAGATCAAGAGTCAGACACTTAACCGACTGAGCCACCCAGGCACCCTGGCATTTTCTTCTTTTTAAATGAAGTTTAGTTGACACACAATGTTACATTAGTTTCAGGTGTACAACATAATGCTTTTGACAAGTCTATACTTATGTTATGCTGTAGTCACAAGAATAGCTACAATCACACAATGCTATTACAGTGCCATTGACTATATTCCCTATGCTGCAACTTTCATCTCCGTGACTTACTCATTCCATCACTGGAAGCTTGTAACTCCACTCCTCTTCACCCATTTTTCTCATCCCCCCACATCCCTCCCCTCTGGCAACCACCATTTTATTCTCTGTGTTCATGGGTCTGTGACTGGTTTTTTCATTTGTTCATTTGTTTTATTTTTTAGATTTCACATATAAGTGAAATCATATGGTATTTGTCTTCCTTTGTCTGACTTATTTTACTTGGCATAATATCCTCTAGGTCCATCAATGTTTTTGCAAATGGCAAGATTTCATTCTTTTTTATGGTTGTGTAATATTCCATTACACACACACACACGCACACCCACACACCACACCACACTTCTTTATCCACTCATCTATCAATGAACACATAGGTTGCTTCCATATCTTGGCTATTGTAAATAATGCTGCAATGAATGTAAGGGTGCATGTTTCTTTTCATGTTAGTGTTTTTGTTTTCTTTGGGTAAGTACCCAGTAGTAGAATTACTGGGTCATACGGTATTTCTATTTTTAATTTTTTGAGGAATCTCCATACTGTTTTCCACAGTGGCTGCACCAATTTTCCACAGTGGCTGCACCAATTTACACCAATAGTACCAAGTGTTCCTTTTCCTCCACATCCTTGCCAACACTTCTTATTTCTTGTCTTTTTGATATCAGCCATTCTGACAGGTGTGAGGTCCTATCTCATTGTGGTTTTGATTTACATTTCCCTGATGATGAGTGATGTTAAGCATCATTGTACATTTTAGATATCAATCCCTGACTTGTTTTAGACATTGCAAATTCTATCTTCTTCCATTCTGTCAGCTGTCTATTAATTTTGTCCATGGTGCCCTTTATTGAACAGAAGTCCTCTATGTTAAAGTAATATAATTTATTGGATATTTTGTCTTAAGATTTGTGTTTTCTATGATTTGTTTAAGAAAGTCTTTCTGGGGCTCCTGGGTGGGTCAGTTGGGTGTCTGCCTTCAGGTCAGGTCATGATCCCAGGGTCCTGGGATCACACCCCGCATCAGGCTCTCTGCTCAGCGGGGAGTCTGCTTCTCCTGCTCCCACTCCCCCTGCTTGTGCTCCCTCTCTGTCAAATAAATAAATAAAGTTTTAAAAAAAAAAAAAAAAAGAAAGTCTTTCCTTGGGGCACTTGGGTGGCTCAGTCAGTTAAGTGTCTGGCTCTTGATTTCAGCTCAGGTCATGATCTCAGGGTCGTGGGATCAAGCCCCATCAGACTCCATGCCCAGCAGGGAGTCTGTTTGAGATTCTCTCTCTGTCCCCACCTCTCTTCCTCTCAAATAAATAATCTTTAAAAGATTTAAAAGAAAAAGTCTTTCCTTAACTCTAGGTCACAAAATAGTCTACATATTTCCTATTAACCTAATGTTCTTCCATAAGATGAGATCCCAATCTAGTAAATAATTCATTCTTTGCCTATTGATTTATGAATTACATTATACAATTAAATTCTCATACATACATGGGATTGTCTCTGAACTCTGTTTCATTGTCCTATTTGCCTGTTTTTGCACCCAAACCGCACTGTTTTTATTAGTATAGTTTTAAAAATAATTTTCCCAACAGCTTTATTGAGGAATAGGTGACCAAAAATATTCTATGTATTTAGGTGTACAACATGATGATTTGCTATACATATACATTGTGAAATGATTACCACAGTCAAACTAATTAATGTATTCATTACCTCATATAGTTCACTTTTTTCCCTTGTGATAAGAATGCTTGTGATCTCTCAGCAAATTTCAAGTATACATACAGTATTACTTATTAACTATAGTTATCACACTGTATATTAGATCCTTAGAACTTATTCATCTCATAATTGAAAGTTTATACATTTTGACCAACATCTCCACATTTCCCCTCATTTCCTCCCTATTCCCCAGCTCCTGGCAAAACCATTCTACCCTTACTATGGCTTTTTTTTTTTAATATTTTATTTATTTATTTGACAGAGAGAGACACAGCGAGAGAGGGAACACAAGCAGGGGGAGTGGGAGAGGGAGAAGCAGGCTTCCCACTGAGCAGGGAGCCCAATGTGGGGTTTGATCCTAGGACTCTGCGATCATGACCTGAGCTGAAAGCAGATGCTTAACGACTGAGCCACCCAGGTGCCCCATACTACGGCTTTTTAGTATGGTTTAATATCTGGTAGGGCAAAAGCCCGTATTTTATTTTCAAGGGTGACATATCGCATAATATACAGTATAAAATATGCTGATTTCAAATATGAAGTTTATTCAGCTGTTCATGGAACTTTACTTTTCCATTTGGAGTAGGTTTGGGGCTCTTTTTGTTTTTTAAGATTTTATTTATTTATTTGACAGAGAGAGGGGTGGTGAGAGAGCAAGCACAAGCAGGGGGAGCGGCAGGCAGAGGGAGAAGCAGGCTCCCTGCTGAGCAAGGAGGCTGATGCGAGACTCGATCCCAGGACCCTGGGATCATGACCTGAGCTGAAAGCAGGCGCTTAACAAATGAGCCACCCAGGTGCCCCTAGAGTAGGTTTTTTTTAAAGTTCCTCAAAAGATCTCACTGGAATTTTGAATGGGATGGTATAGGATTCAAAGATTAATTGGGGTAGTACTTATATTTCTGTATTATTAAGGCAACCCATCAAGCAGAGCATGGATATGTATGTAGATCATCTTCTATGTCCTGTATTGGAGTTTTTTTTTTTTCATTTTCAAAACTTTGAAATTATCACAAACATACAGAAAATGGGGATGTATAAAATATGGAATTGATTTCTTTCTGAGTCATTTGAGAGTAAGTTTCTGAACTGATGCCTTTATCAAACCTTGATAATATGTCCTGCATTGTGTATTGCTTACAAACAAGGACATCCTCCTACATAACCCTCATATACCATCAAAATCAGGAAATTTATACTGATACATCTTCACCTTATAATCCTGGGACTCCAAGGTCCATCAGCTTTGTATAGTAAAAGAATCCAGTGCAGAATCAAGCATTGCATTTGGTTGTCATGTCTCTTTTGTCTCCTTCCATCTAGAATAGTTCTTTTGTCTTTCCATGATTTTCCTGGCCTCGGTTTACATAACCTTATTTTGTAGAATGTCCCTCAATGGGCTTTGATGTTTTCTGGGGATTAGATGCAGGTTATGTGTCAGGTCATGCACATTCCCACAGAGGTGATGCTGTGTTTTTTAACTGCATCCTATCAGGAGGTTCATGGTGTCAACCCGTCCCATACTAATGATGTTCCCTTTGATCAGTGGTCTAAGCTGGGGCATGCTAGGCTTCTCTTCTGTGAAGTTACCATTTTCCCTTTGGAATTAATCAGGATTTGGGGGAGAGTATTTTGAAACCATATAAATATCTCATTTCTTCTCAAATGTTCAAATTACTAACTCATTTGTTTATATCTGTATTGAAAAGATTTTCTGTTTTACTCAAAGGGATTATAAAATCCATCATCATCATCATTATAGTTTTGAGTTTGACACTGTGCCCTTTAGTGGGAGCTAAATGGGAGCTCCTTTAGTGAAAGTCCTTTTGATACATCCCCATCATTTTATGAGCACTTCCTTGATTTCTGGCATAGTGGAATGTGCCAGAACATATCTCTACATAGATACTTTCCTCATGCCACCCCACGTGGAATCTGAATCCCATGTTGGGTCACCACCTCTCCCTACACACACACACACACACACACACACACACACACACACCCCTCACCTCGCACCAGCTGTGACACCTGAAACTTTGTTACTGGCTCCCATCCTCCAACCACAGAAGGCTACCATGCTCTGCCCCACCCTAATGGCTAAGAACCAAATGTACAAGAAAGAGAAGAGCAAAAGGAAGAAGAAACTGGCTTAGAGTTTTTAAAGTTTTATCAACAGAAATTTTGTGTATTCTTGCTGTATTAGTTTGCTTAAGGTTGCCATAACAATGTACTACAGGGTGGGTGGTTCAAACAACAGAAATTTATTTTCTTACAATTCTAGAAGTTAGAAGTCTAAGATCAAGGTGACCACAGGATTGTTTTTTTTTCTGAGATCTCTCTCCTTGGCTTATAGATAGCTGTCTTCTCCCTGTGTTTTCACATGGTCTTCCCCCTGTGCATGTCTGTATCCTAATTTCCTCTCTTATAAGGACACCAGTCGGGCGCCTGGGTGGCTCAGTTGGCTAAGCGACTGCCTTCGGCTCAGGTCATGATCCTGGAGTCCCAGGATCGAGTCCCGCATTGGGCTCCCTGCTCGGCAGGGAGTCTGCTTCTCCCTCTGACCCTCCTCCCTCTCATGCTCTCTGTCTCTCATTCTCTCTGTCTCAAATAAATAAATAAAATCTTTAAAAAAAAAAAAAGGACACCAGTCATATTGGATTAGGGCTTACCCTAATGACCTCATTTTAAATTAATTGCCTTTTTAAAGACCCTATATCCAAATACAGTCCCATTCTGAAGTATTGGGGGCTAGTTGCTTCAACATATGAATTTGGGGGGGATACCAGTCAGTCCATAAAATGTAGTTAGGCCAATTCCTAGATATTTTATGGCTTTTGATGAGTATATTAAATATTCTCTTATATTTTAATTACATTTTAGCTGATTATTGCTAGTATAGACAAATGTTTGATTTTTAAATGTTAACTAGCAACCTTCTGAACTCAGTTATTAAATCTAATTCTTTGTTGATTGTTTCCTTTACCATCAAACAATGATATATTTATCTCATTATCTGACATCCCCTTTCTCCCAGGGCTGCCTTTCCTGGAGGTGTCCTCTCACCTTTGTTAGTTAGATTCCCATAGATAACTCTTTTGGCATGTATCTCTACATACATGGTATGTATCTCTAGAGGAAGATACAAGGTCAAGAGTGGGATTTTTTTTTTTTTAAGATGGAACAGATTTAAATGGCCAAAGGAAAAAAATCACTTGGTGAGAAAGAAAGAAAGAAATCGAAGATAGATGAGAGGAAAGGGTGATTTGGTACACTGGAAATCCAGGATGGGATTTTAGTAGAGATAGCAAGATAATAGAGATAGCTTTGGCGAGGAAAAGAGAGAGAAGTGAAGGTGGGTAGAGACGTGGAAGAAATGGTAGATTGGAATGTAGAGACAGATTGCAAAATCTCCTCTCTGATGGTTTTACCTATAAAGTCATCTGTTTTAAGACAGGGGTGTTGGGCGGCATGAGGAAATTAGAGTTTGGATGGAGGACTGAAGGAGAATTGTACCAGTTTGTTTTAATCACATTTTTTTTCTTAATCCCACCATGATCTGCTATACATGTGTAATTTCAAGAATAAACCACTCCCTGCTCTTACCCCTATGAAAACTGAGAACAAGAGCTCTTGGCCAAGAATTTAGTCAAATCCCTTCCAGAAATTTCAGGATGTAAAAGAACACCCATTAAGAGGTACATGGCTCCTTTCTTATTCCTAGTAGTTATACTGTCTCTGAGAATTCATGTTCATCTTTAAGTATGTGTACGTATCTCTATCTAGCAGATCCAAAAATCACCCTCTGAAATTGTCAGGAGAACGACTATTCATCCTGTAGCTACACTGATGGGGAAACCTAAAAGTCAACTCAGCTTAGAGAGAACATGCCCACACCAACACTCATACCTTACACCTTGGGCCCCAGAATGAGATACAGGGAACAGATCCCATGCCCCAGGTAGCCACTGGTCCAAGGAGCTGAGAGACACATAAAACACAATTGAATCCAACCTGGAGCTTGGAGTCCAGAGCCAAGGGCCAGCCTAGCTCAGTCAAGCCAACCTGTAGATCTAGGACTATGAGAATAAACAATTGAGCTTCAGGATAATTTGTTAGACAGCACACTGTGCCAGTAGCTGACTGATATACCGCTTTATGTCAGAGGAATCCAACTCTAAAAAAGGGGGAGAAGGGTAGAGGCTGACACTTTTGAGTTGCATAAGCAGTGGGTGTCTCTATTTTATCTGGTATTGAATTAAATATTCAACTGTATCAATTCACTTACTCATTTATTCATTCAAAAAATATCTAATGAGCTCCTATTATGTTTTAGACACTGGGGACAAAACAGTGAATAAAATAGGTAGAACTCCTTGCCCCATGGAGTTTATATTCTCCGTACATGAGGTGCATTTGCTACAGGCTGATGTGGGTTGAGGAAATAGTTTTAGAATATCTTAACCTTGGTGCAGCCAGCTCACATTTGTCTAACTACTACAACACGGGCTTTTAGCTATTCATGTAACCCAATTACTTCCCTTCTCTACTTCCCTTTTGAAAGGAGTAACTTGCCCTGAGTTCCTGCTATTTAAGAAGCACTAAAACTACATTATTTTTAGTCATTACAAAATCTTTAGAGTGGTTAACAGTATTCCCATTATACACATGAGGAAACTAAGGTGAGAAGGGTGAAGTAATTTGTCCATAATCATGCAGCTGGGAAAGACCTGGGATTTGAGTGTACAGATACGAAGCTCTGTCTTGATGAACCGTATCGACTCCTCAAGTAATCTTAACATTGCCCTGAAATGTTCTGGATTAAAAGAAAATATTCTTTAATGTCAGCTAACTTTCTGGTGCAATGAAAATTGTGGTTTCTGGGTACACCTCTATGACTTCATCTTTTGCTACTAAATAAATTCATTCTTTTTCTTATTCATATTTCATGAGCATCTGTGGTTTAAGCCAACTAGAAATTCAATTGGCTGTAGATCTCAGAATCCTGGTTAGTTCTTCAAATTTCTTGCCCAAAATCTAATCCCAAACCCCGTTCCAGAACAAAACAAAACACAGCAGAAAACAACTTTTTACAGAATAACAATCTTAGAAGTCAATATAAATAATCAAAAGTTAAAGATGTTGGCTTTGCTGGCCAAATTTGGAACAATATGAGCATTAAAAATAATGTTAATAAAGGATTATAACTGTGATATTGTGATTTATAGGAAAACAAGTGCAAAAATGCAACAGTTGATCCTTCATTGGATTGAGGGGGTACTTTAAAATATATTTTTGGAACTGGAAAAATCTGGGCCTATATTTTAGGTAACGCTATTTCACTAATGTTAAATTTTGTGGGTGTGATAATGAGATTGTGTTACACAGGAAAATGTCCTTATTCTTAGGAAATATGCAATGAAGTATCTAGTGCAAAGTATCAAATTGTGTGTAACTTACTTTCAAAAGGTTCATCATGTAAGCATGTGTGTAGATTAACAGATATATTAGAAAATCTTGAAAGTGCAAGAGGAAAAAAAAGAGAAAGATAGAGAAAGCAAATGTTAATAGTTGTTAATCTAGGTGAAGAATCCACAGGTTTCATTGCTTTTTCTTTCAACTTGATTGTACATTCGAAAAAATTCAGGAAAAATAAATGGGGGAAGAAAAGCAAGAGATATTGGAAAAGATGGTGTCTCCATTCCTCCATTTGGAAAATGCCAAGATCTGAAATAGCTCATCCTTGGAAGATGCGGTCCTGTCTGAAGCCTGGGTCAGGTCAACTGCTCTCACTGCAAACCCACACTGAGCATCCAGCCTTTATGTCTGGCACACTCAGGAGCTGACCAAATGGGGCACTGGCTTCCCTGCTCCTTCCCCCAGTGGAGGACATTATGATGATCATGTGGAGCTGGTTTTAATAGACAAGAGGATATGTGTGCATTGTTGAGAACAGCTGAAGGGTGAGTCAGGAAAAAACTGGGAAGGAGATGAGGGGGCAGAGAGATGGGATGTTTGCAGCTGGGAAACAACTCAGGGAATGTGCGGGAATGTGGAGGATGGGAGTTTTGGAGAGGGTGAAGGAACAGAGGCTTATCTAAAAACGCTTTAATACAAAACAACAGGGGAAGGCTTATTTGGTCTTGTTCATTTACCTGCCACAAGTTCCCACTGTGAAACAGGCAGGCAGCACCTACCTGCATTTCCTCATCCTGCAAGTGAACACAAACTTCCTCCATACTCTTGCATCTGAGCCCTACTTTCCTTGCAAACAGCTGGTCTTCTTTAAGTTAATGTGCACAAAGGAAGGAACCACACATTTCAGAGCTGGAATATGTGTGAAGTGAAATTGGAGGAGAGCAAGGCTAGGAACAAGAAGACCAGTTTGGAAGATTTCATAGTCATCCCAGTGACCATGATGGTGGCCCAGACCAGGGGGTAACAGAAGACATGGTGAGGTGGCAGTTGGATTCTGAATGCATCTAAAGGCAGAAGTCCAGAGTGTTTTAACATTGCAGCCTGGCCTACAAACATCACTGGCCCCTCCGATTTTCCTCAGCATTATCTATCTCTGTGGTTTTTATTCTTTAACTGAAGAGCTTGGTTTCTTTGAGCCACAGGTAAGTTGGACTATTGACAAATGAAGACAAATCCATCCCTGATCCTGGAAATGCTATTCAAAGGGCAAGCCCTCCTGATAAAGACTGGTCAGTAATATTAAAGGAAGTTGGGCCCAGCTCTATGTTCCACCTTTTCTAGGAAGTCTTACTTCACACAGTGTGATGTCTGTCTCCTATGAACTCAAGGGCAGTCTTATCTATAGTAATAATACCATACTGACATGAGTATAGTATTTTACAATTGTTTTATACTGTTTGGGGAGGTCTTTTGTGACCCCTAGCCTATGTTCCCATGATATCTTGTTCTTCTCCTATTGTAATTCTCACTGTATTTTATTGTAGATTCTTGTGTAATTATCTTTCTTGTTAGATTGAAAAGCTTTACGAGGAAAAGACAATGTTATACCCCTGGTTCCTAACACAGTGCCTGCTTAATTAAAGGTATTTGGTACATTCCTACAACTGAATGAATCCAATGAAAATAACTCTTAATTTTTAAAACAATTCTTACAAGGTGTTATTGTCACTACTTTGTTAATAAGAGGAAGGAGCTACTGAGATTGTGGTCACAAAGCTAATTAGAGGAAGAACTAACTGGAAATGGTACCCAGACCTCAGCTCTTTCCACTGTGTTCCACCTGGAACCTAGAAAAAACATCCATTCATTTCAAGTGTCAACAGACACTTACTGATTATTTCCCACATATCAGGCTCTAATGTGGGGACATATGTTCATGAGGGAGGGGCATTCAAAAAAGAGTAGTATTTGCATTCAGATGCTGGAAACCAAAAGCAGGGAAATGGACATGCAAATACATAATCATATTGTAGTGTGGTAAGTGCCATGGGAGCTCCTAGGAGGAATGTCTAACTGCCTGGGTGAAGGAAGGCTCAAATGGGTCCATTTGATACGGGTTTGAAAAAAGAAAAAAAAATGTCTTTTTCTAGGAACAGAGCAAGGAAGGTTATTAAAGGATAAGACTGATGGCTGGCACCTCCAAAGCTGGGTAACTTTATTTCCTGTTCTGTTGCTGACTCTCCCATCCCACCCAATCTCCAGCAGCTGGCTTCAGGAAATAAAGGAATCAGTCCCAAGAACCCAGGGTTGCTTAACTCAAAAGTAGTCAATGCATTAGAAGGCCCACAGCGTGGGGCCACGTTGTGTTATAACACCCCTACAGCTCCTCTCCCTGGGCTACCATAACAGACTGAAATATCACCTGTATGAATGCAGTTTGTTGGATTCAGGCAACAAGGCTCAGCTCTCCCTATCACACACAGTGGCCCCAACACGTCATTTCAATAAACACATAAGAGCTATTTTTGCTACAAATGAAAGAACACTGGAAGTCATCTGACATCGAATAAAGTGAGAGCATTTGAGCAAGGGAAGACCATGAGTTTATGGAGCCTGGGAGAAGTTGCCTTCTAACACTATAACCAACAGTCAACAGTCTTCTCACAGAGACATGGCACAGAAGGGCAGCCAGAGGAAGAAGGTTATCGTCATACCATATTAGGAATTTGGGGAAGAAAAGATATTACCATAAGCAGTTAAAGTGACAGGAAATTTTTAAGTAGGGAAGTATGGTGATCATATTTACATTTTAGAAAGATAGTGGACAACAGTATGTATTTGAGAAAGAGATGACAGAGACAGGGAGATGTTTAGAGGGTTAATGAAAAAATACCAGTGAGAGATGATGAGGCATCTATCTGGGTAATGAGAATGAAGAGGAGGAAATGGATTCAGAAACTATTTAGGAGGTGGAGTCATCAAGACCTGGATGACTAATTGCATGTAGGGGGTAAGAAAATAGGAAGAGGAGAGGATGACTTCTGAGTTTCTGACTTGGGAAAGTGGTTGGATGGTGGTTGGAAGAAGAAAGAGAAAGAGAATATGTGTGTGTGTGCATGTGTGTCTGTTTGTCTGTCTGAAAATAGAGTTCAGCTTTGTAACTATTGAAGTGACTGACCATAGGTACAAGTTTCCAATAGGTAGTTGGATATGTGGTCTGCAATCAGCAATTCAGAAAATTCCAGGCTGGAGGTAGTAATTTGAGAGTCACCAGAGTTTAATGGTAAGTAGGAGTGAAGGAGGTAATCCAAGGAGACTACATTGAGGGAGGAGAGGGCTGGGGATCCAAACTTAGGGAACGTTAACATTTAAAGGCAGTTGGAAACCATTGCCCATGAAGAAGACTGAGGAGTCAAGCTACACAAACTCTGAACTCTAAATACCACTGGGAGACTTAGATGTTCTAGCTCAGTTGGAATTGCATTTGGCTTCCTATAACAGAAATCTGACTACAGTGGATTAATCAACTTATCCAGAAGGTAATCCAGGCAGGGCTTAATGAAGCCAGCAATACTCATGCTCCTTCCAGCTCCTTTCGTCCTCATAAGATGGCTGTTCCACATCAGCCATTAAGCCCTCATTCCAAGCAGGAAGAAAGGGAAAGACAAGGAGCAAAAGGCATATGCCAAGCCTCCCCCTTTTTATTAGAAAAGCAATAGTTTTCTGAGAAGCCCCATCTGTTAAACTAAAAACTGCAACTCATTGGCCAGGATGGGGGATATGAATATCTCACTGTGTGGGTACCCGGAGGAGATGGTGTTTTCTTTCTTTCTTTTTTTTAACTTTTTGTTTGGAAACAATCTCAAACTGACAGAAAACTTGCAAAAATAGTACAAAGAATTCCTGTTTACTTTTCACCCCCAATTCCCAGATATTGCCATTTACATTTACTTTATTGTTTTCTCTCTCTCCCATGCACATTTAGTCCTATTACATCAGTGTATACTTCCTACAAATAAGGACCTTCCCTTACATAACCATAACACAGTGATCAACATTAGAATATTAACACGGATAAAATGCCATTATTTAA
The DNA here is from genome assembly GCF_002201575.2 of Neomonachus schauinslandi. NCBI lineage: Eukaryota > Metazoa > Chordata > Mammalia > Carnivora > Phocidae > Neomonachus > Neomonachus schauinslandi. The sequence goes on from NC_058412.1 coordinate 55,913,606, forward strand.
TCTACAGCTTTTGCCAGTTGTCCCACTAGTGTCCTTTATTGCAAATAAATTCATTTTATCTTTTTTTTTCTTTTTTTAGTCCAGAAACCAATTCAAGATCACACATTGCATTGCACGCATTGCACATTGTTCTCATGATATTTTAATCTACTTCAATCTAGAAGTTCTTCAAACTGTCTTTATGTCTCATGTCATTGACATTGTTGAAGAGCACAGGCCAGTTACTTTGTAGAACATCCTTTATTTGGATTTATCTGATGCCTTCTCATGATTCAAGTGATGTCTTTTTTTTTTTTCAATTTATTTATTTGACAGAGAGAGACACAGCGAGAGCAGGAACACAAGCAGGCGGAGTGGGAGAGGGAGAAGCAGGCTTCCTGCCGAGCAGAAAGCCCGATGTGGGACTCGATCCCAGGACCCTGGGACCATGACCTGAGCCGAAGGCAGACGCTCAACGACTGAGCCACCCAGGCGCCCCCAAGTGATGTCTTTTTAGCTAGAACACTACAGAAGTGATATGGTGTCCTTCTCAGGGCATCATACCAGGATGTACAAAATTTGGTTTGTCCTGTTACTAATGATAGGAATTTTGATCACTTGGTTAAGGTGGTATGGTAGTATTGGTCAGATTTCCCTACTACAAAGTTACCATTTTACCCTTTGAAATTAAATTAATAAGAATCTGTGGGAGATGCTCACAGACTATATAAATATCATGTTTCTTGTCAAACTTTCACCTCCCAGTTTCAGCACATTGATGATATTGCCTGAAATAATGTTATGGTGATTGTAAAATGGTGATGTTCTACTTCTGTCATTTATTCTATAATTTATTAGTTTGCCTTTTACCATATAGAACTTTCTTTCCTCCTCCATTCATTTGTTTTTTCAGTATGGACTCATAGATTCCTATTTTATTCACTGAGTTATAATCCACTGCTATCATTATTTTGATGCTCAAATGGTTACAGACTGGCCATTAGGAGCTCCTTTAAGCTGACTTCTGTGTCCTTTCAATTTATCTCCATCATTCTTTGAGCACTTTTCTTGAGATGATTAATTTTAATAGAGCACGTGACCTCCTTGATCAAATCAGGCTTTTGTTAGTAAGAAACAAAAGGAGAAATGAAGGGGCGCCTGGGTGGCTCAGTTGGTTAAGCGTCTGTCTTTGGCTCAGGTCATGATCCCAGGGGCCTGGGATCGAGCCCTGCATCGGGCTCCCTGCTCAGCGGGGAGCCTGCTTCTCCCTCTCTGCTGCTCCCCCTGCTTGTGCTCTATCCCTCTCTCTCTCAGATAAATAATAAAATCTTAAAAAAAATTTAAAAAAAAAAGGAGAAATGAAGATTGTGTGCACAACCAGTTGCGTCTACCACACCTTGCTCCTCATCAGCCAAGAGCAGGTGGCTTGAATCCAGGCTTACAGTCTTGCTTTGTTCTAAGAAAACAACATTGTGCCCACATTCCAAAAAGAGCCTTGAGGCCATGTAATTCCATCCATGCCTTTCCTCACTGTAATCCTTTATCACCATCCAAAGTGAGTGCTTCTAGGGCCAGGTCCCTGTGTTGCACAACTCCTGGGGGTGCCATTTATATAGGAGACTATGGATGATGTACTAGAGCAAGGGCTGACAAATTTTTCCTGTAAAGAGCCAGATGGGTCAATATTGTCAGTTGTACGGGCCATTTGGTCTCTGCGGCCACTACTCAACTCTGCCATTGTAGTGTGAAAGCAGTCACAGGTAATATGTAAATGAATCAACATGGCCAGGATACAGTAAAACTGTATTTATGGATACTGACATTGAATTTCACATTATTTCCATGTACCATGAAATATTCTTACTTTCAATTTTAAAAAATCATTTAAAACTGTAAAAGCCATTCTTAGCTCGTGGGCTTTTCAAAAATAGGCAGCTGGCTAGATATGACCATAGTTTCCCACTCCCTGCCTTGCTCAGCCTGAGTTGTCATATATGGTGGCCCTGCCTCCAGCCAGGTCTCTTCTCCCTCCCCCTAATCTCCAGTCTGCCATCTTGCTCTGGGCTTTCTATCTTTTGCCCTCCTCTTTCTCAGGTCTTTCCTCTGTGCCTCGGAAACCCCATTCAACTGTAAACTTCTTTTCACCTTTAAGCTCCTAGTTCTGTCCTTGCCTGACTGCAAAGTAAACATATTCCCTAAGGAACTTTCCTTGCTGAATTCTAAATAGGATGCCACTTATTTTCTCATGCCCCATAACCTATGGGCATGGGAAGTGGTGTTGACATCCTCCACATTCCTTAATCCTATTTCTAAACCTTTGCTCTTGAACCCTCTTGCAAAACCCCCTTCTTTTACGCTCTTATCATCAGGACTCTTTGAGCAATTAGCCAAGACACATTGAGTGACATCCTCACAACCACTAGGAGATAAGTGCCATTCTTATCCCCATTCTGCAGAGAGGCACGGAGAGGTTAAAGTCACACAGCCTGTAAATGGCAGAGCCAGGATTTTAATGCAAGCAGTCTATGCTTGTTACCAAGATGGTATATGGCCTTTTCTGTATGATAATTTACCATGTGGGTAATTATTCTCCATCCTAGTTTCACCATCCATTATCAGTTAGGCACATGGGCAGAAACATACACATTCAACTTGAGTCCTTTGAAGAGGATTCCATTTATAAAGGTTTAAGGTGGTCTTTCTCAACTTTTTTTCATTATCATCTATCCTAAGGAGGAAATTTAATTTACTAATTAATCTTACTAATTAAATTAACTTAATTAATAAGACATCCAGTTCACCCTGACCCAATCCCCTCTTCCTGCTGTTAAGTGGAAGTTGTTCTAACTACAAACAGTGGGTGCCTCTGGGACAGGGAACTGGATGGCTGGAGGCGGGCACAAGGATGACCTTTCCAGCTTTTGGATGTTGTACAATATGCTTGTATCATCTCATTTTAAAATAAAATATAACTTTAAAAATTGACCTAAAATGCAAATATGGTCATTCCTTCCCATGCTCAAAACACTTCAGTAGCCCATCTACCACCAAGTTAAAATCCAAAATTGTTCACATGTCACCCAAGGCCCCTTGCATGCTTCTTTAGCCTCATCTTGACCACTTCTTATCTCAAAGCCTATGTCCAGACATGTGAATTACTGAAAGGTGGATGCATTCCCTAAGCAACAATCTTCCTTTGCTGCCAGTTAGCCCATAATGCCATTTTGTATCAGTTCCTTGTTTTTATATACCGGCAGTTTCTAGAAAATGCAAAGCCTCTCCCTCCTCTCTTCTTCCTGGTGAATTCTTCATTCTTCAAGATTCAGTTAAAATAACTTCTCCAGATTCCTGTGAGATTCGCGGCAGAACTTCTCTGTGCCATGACTGCACAGGGTAGTGATGAAGAGTACAGGCTGTGATGCAAGACTGTGCGGATTTAAATCCTGGATTTGTTACATAGCAGTTGGTGACTTTGGGCAAGTTATTTAACTTTTGTGCTTCTGTTTCCTTATTTGTAAAATGGAGATTAGAAGAGTTCCTATCTTAAAAGGAGAGTATTCATTTACCAAATATTTACTGTCTATTGTGTATCAAAACAGACAAAAATTCTTGCTCTGGCAGAATTTATATTAGATCTGAGAGCAAAGATTGGCAAACGACAGCCCTTGTGACAAATTTAGCCTCGTGTTTTGTAAATAAAGTTTTATTGGAACATAGCCATGCCCATTTGTTTCTAGATTGTCTACAGCCACTTCCATGCTACAATGGTTCAGGGGCTGCAACATAAATCACAGAACCTGCAGAGCCAAAGATATTTACTTTAAGAAGATGCTTACCTTTACATGGAGGCTAAAGAGCATCCTACTAAAGAATGAATGGGTCAACCAGGAAATTAAAGAAGAATTAAAAAAATTCATGGAAACCAATGAAAATGAAAACACAACTATTCAAAATCTTTGGGATGCAGCAAAGGCAGTCCTAAGAGGAAAGTATATAGCAATACAAGCCTTTCTCAAGAAACAAGAAAGGTCTCAAGTACACAACCTAACCCTACACCTAAAGGAGCTGGAGAAAGAACAGCAAATAAAGCCTAAACCCAGCAGGAGAAGAGAAATCATAAAGATCAGAGCAGGAATCAATGAAATAGAAACTAAAAGAACAGTAGAACAGATCAACGAAACTAGGAGCTGGTTCTTTGAAAGAATTAACAAGATTGATAAACCCCTGGCCAGACTTATCAAAAAGAAAAGAGAAATGACCCAAATCAACAAAATCATGAATGAAAGAGGAGAGATCACAACCAACACCAAAGAAATACAAACAATTATAAGAACATATTATGAGCAACTCTATGCCAGCAAATTAGATATCCTGGAAGAAATGGATGCATTCCTAGAGATGTCTCAACTACCAAAACTGAACCAGGAAGAAATAGAAAACCTGAACAGACCTATAACCATTAAGGAAATTGAAGCAGTCATCAAAAATCTCCCAAAAAACAAAAGCCCAGGGCCAGATGGCTTCCCAGGGGAATTCTACCAAACATTTCAAGAAGAATTAATACCTATTCTTCTGAAACTGTTCCAAAAAACAGAAATGGAAGGAAAACTTCCAAACTCATTTTATGAGGCCACCATTACCTTGATCCCAAAACCAGACAAAGACCCCATCAAAAAGGAGAATTACAGACCAATATCCCTGATGAACATGGATGCAAAAATTCTCACCAAAATACTAGCCAATAGGCTCCAACAGTACATTAAAAGGATTATTCCCCACGACCAAGTGGGATTTATGCCTGGGCTGCAAGGTTGGTTCAACATCCGCAAATCAATCAACGTGATACAATACATTAACAAAAGAAAGAACAAGAATCATATGATCCTCTCAATAGATGCAGAAAAAGCATTTGACAAAGTACAGCATCCTTTCTTAATCAAAACTCTTCAGAGTATAGGCATAGAGGGTACATACCTCAATATCATAAAAGCCATCTATGAAAAACCTACAGCAAATATCATTCTCAATGGGGAAAAACTGAGAGCTTTCCCCCTAAGGTCAGGAACACGGCAGGGATGTCCACTAGCACCACTGCTATTCAACATAGTATTAGAAGTCCTAGCCACAGCAATCAGACAACAAAAAGAAATAAAAGGCATCCAAATCGGCAAAGAAGAAGTCAAACTCTCACTCTTTGCAGATGATATGATACTTTTTGTGGAAAACCCCAAAGACTCCACCCCAAAACTGCTAGAACTCATACAGGAATTCAGTAAAGTGGCAGGATATAAAATCAATGCACAGAAGTCAGTGGCTTTCCTATACACCAACAACAAGACAAAAGAAAGAGAAATTAAGGAGTCAATCCCATTTACAATTGCACCCAAAACCATAAGATACCTAGGCATAAATCTAACCAAAGAGGCAAAGGATCTGTACTCAGAAAACTATAAAATACTCATGAAAGAAATTGAGGAAGACACAAAGAAATGGAAAAACGTTCCGTGCTCATGGATTGGAAGAACAAATATTGTGAAGATGTCAATGCTACCTAGAGCAATCTACACATTCAATGCAATCCCCATCAAAATACCATCCACTTTTTCCAAAGAAATGGAACAAATAATCCTAAAATTTGTATGGAACCAGAAAAGACCCCGAATAGCCAGAGCAATGTTGAAAAAGAAAAGCAAAGCTGGCGGCATCACAATTCCGGACTTCAAGCTCTGTTACAAAGCTGTCATCATCAAGACAGTATGGTATTGGCACAAAAACAGCCACATAGATCAATGGAACAGAATAGAAAACCCAGAAATGGACCCTCAACTCTATGGTCAACTCATCTTCGACAAAGCCGGAAAGAATGTCCAGTGGAAAAAAGACAGTCTCTTCAACAAATGATGTTGGGAAAATTGGACCCAAGCCACATGCAGAAGAATGAAACTGGACCATTTCCTTACACCACACACACAAAAATAGACTCAAAATGGATGAAAGACCTAAATGTGAGACAGGAATCCATCAAAAATCCTAGAGGAGAACATAGGCAGCAACCTCTTCGACCTCAGCCACAGCAACTTCTTCCTAGAAACATCGCCAAAGGCAACAGAAGCAAGGGCAAAAAGGAACTACTGGGACTTCATCAAGATAAAAAGTTTGCACAGCAATGGAAACAGTCAACAAAACCAAAAGACAACCGACAGAATGGGAGAAGATATTTGCAAATGACATATCAGATAAAGGGCTAGTATCCAAAATCTATAAAGAACTTATCAAACTCAACACCCAAAGAACAAAGAATCCAATCAAGAAATGGGCAGAAGACATGAACAGACATTTTTCCAAAGAAGACATCCAAATGACCAACAGACACATAAAGTGCTCAGCATCGCTCGGCATCAGGGAAATCCAATCAAAACCTCAATGAGATACCACCTCACACCAGTCAGAATGGCTAAAATTAATAAGTCAGCAAACAACAGACGTTGGCGGGGATGCGGAGAAAGGGGAGCCCTCCTACACTGTTGGTGGGAATGCAAGCTGGTGCAGCCACTCTGGAAAACAGTATGGAGGTTCCTCAAAACGTTGAAAATAGAGCCACCATATGATCCAGCAATTGCACTACTGGGTATTTACCCCAAAGATACAAAAGTAGGGATCCGAAAGGGTACGTGCACCCCGATGTTTATAGCAGCAATGTCCACAATAGCCAAACTGTGGAAAGAGCCAAGATGTCCATCGACAGATGAATGGATAAAGAAGATGGTGGTATATATATACAATGGAATATTATGCAGCCATCAAAAGGAATGAGATCTTGCCATTTGCAACGACGTGGATGGAACTGGAGGTTATTATGCTGAGTGAAATAAGTCAAACAGAGAAAGACATGTATCATATGACCTCACTGATATGAGGAATTCTTAATCTCAGGAAACAAACTGAGGGTTGTTGGAGTGGGGGGTGGGGTGGGAGGGATGGGGTGACTGGGTGATAGACACTGGGGAGGGTATGTGCTCTGGTAAGTGCTGTGAATTGTGCAAGATTGTTGAATCTCAGATCTGTACCTCTGAAACAAATAATGCAATATATGTTAAGAAAAAAAAAAAAAGAAGAAGAAGATAGCAGGAGGGGAAGAATGAAGGGGGGAATCGGAGGGGGAGACGAACCATGAGAGACGATGGACTCTGAAAAACAAACTGAGGGTTCTAGAGGGGAGGGGAGTGGGAGGATGGGTTGGCCTGGTGATGGGTATTAAAGAGGGCACGGTCTGCATGGAGCACTGTGTGTTATGCACAAATAATGAATCATGGAACACTACATCTAAAACCAATGATGTAATGTATGGTGATTAACATAACAATAAAAATTAAAATGAATAAATAAATAAATAAATAAATAAAAAAGAAGATACTTACCTTTAAGGAAAAGTTTGCTTGCCCCTACTCTGGTGAGATTGAGCTCCCATGCGTAAAGTGTTTAAAATTTTAAAACATTGCCTGGTACTTGGTAAGTGCTAAGTAGATGCCAGCTTTATGAATATTATGGTATACCCTTACAATAACACTTTATACTGGTACTCAGTAAAATTTTTGCTGAATAAATGAGTAAGCAGAGGTAAAGAGGAACCAGAAGTTGGGGTTATGGAAGCCACTGGAGGAAGTTTTAAGAAGGTGGAAGTGGTCAGCTATGTTAGGTGACAAATCAATACTGAAGAAAGACTATCAGATTTGGCAATCAAATGAAGTGACCTAGCCAAGGAACAACTTGTGTGAAATGGTGAGGACAAAAGCTAGACTATGGTGGATTTAGGAGAGAATGGAAATGAGGAAGAAAGTAGATTATATATTATATTTATAATGTGACAGCTATGTGACAGCAAGTATTGAGATAAAAATAAACACATTTCGTCTGCCACTTGAATTTTTAAAAATCTGCTAACCCAAAATGTCAAGTTTATTGAGATACTGGGGTATCTGATGGATTTTCTGCTTATCTTTAGGCTGTTTAGTGTTGGGTAAAATGTCAATGGTTAAAATTCAAGTCCAGAACCAACAGAACTTCAGGCCGAAATTCCAAGTCCAGAACCATTAAAAGATTTATAATGATGTTGATGATAAAGCAATGTTTGTTTCTTTTGTGATCTTAATCATTGTGTGATCTTAACTGGTTTGAAATGAGAATCTCAATGAAAACAACAGTATAAATTTACCTGCAAAACATTTATTATAACTGCAAAAAACCTATACAAACATATTTTTTGTTCATTCCATAAATTTTTGCATGCATTACACATTCTGATAGATATAGATATGTGTGTATAGAAAGAACTTGGTTAATTTGGTCATTGCTTTCCCCATCCCCTCCAGGAATTTATGATTTAGTTGGTGAAGAAAGCTAGTTGAGCAAATAGGTTCATTATTTGTTATGGATGCTAAGGTAGAAGTTTAGATGGGTTATAGCAGAGGCACAGAAAAATAAAATATTTTATATGAAACTATTTTGCCATCTGTCACCTATCTGCCAACTATTTTTATATCTATGAATGTGTACAATAAGACTAAAGAGAATGTTATCAAATCATAGCTGCTTCCTGGAAACATGTATGAGACATTTAGGACTTTGAACACATGCATATTATTACTGAGGATTTTTTAGGGGGTTACAAAAGAGTATGTTTAATATGATCTTATTTTTTTTTAAGATTTTATTCATTTATTTGACAGAAAGAGACACACCGAGAGAGGGAACACAAGCAGGGGGAGCAGGAGAGGGAGAAGCAGGCTTCCCGCCGAGCAGCGAGCCTGACGCGGGGCTCGATCCCAGGACCCTGGGATCATGACCTAAGCTGAAGGCAGACGCTTAACGACTGAGCCACCCAGGCGCCCCTAATATGATCTTATTTTTATTAAAATATACACTGTATAGAGGTGTCTGGGTGGCTCAGTCGGTTAAGCGTCCAACTCATGATTTCGGCTCAGGTCATGATCTCAGGGTTGTGAGATCAAGCCCCACATCAGGCCCTGCGCTGGGCGTGGAGCCAGCTTAAGATTTTCTCTCTCTCCCTCTCCCTCTGCCCCCTCCCCTCACGCGTGCATGCACTCACTCGCTCTCTCTCCCTCTCTTTCTCAAAAATAAATAAATAGAATTTTAAAATAAATAAATTATAAAATATACACTGTGTAATATTACATTAAAATATATACTATATATAGAAAAAGTATATAAAGATACACATTTAAAATATTAACGGGTTATATC